>NW_026059321.1:0-10420 GCF_023721935.1 Panthera uncia | reverse complement strand
TCAGGTCTTTAATAATATCAAAACAAATATGTTGGAAGTAGCTCTAATATAGACCTTCAAAAGTTTTTCACATTGTGAACCTGTTATTTATTTCTTGCACCTTATTGTTAAAATCACAAGGTTAAACGTGGATTAATCTGCTCTGACAAGAACTTTCTTAGGAAAAAAAGTGAATGTAGTTACTTCTCATAATTCTCTACTTGGCTCAATTTAAAAATTATTTTTATCTTTGAATTCATAAGCTGTGAAATGCCTGGGTATTCCAACCCATCAGAGCCAGGCAAATTTGCCTCTTCAAATTTCCAACCACAGTAGTGACCGTGATTTGCATAGAATTTTTCAGGAGTGAGACAGCAGATGTGCCTGCTCATCACCCCCCACCCCTATCTTTTTTCCAGAAGTACTGTGATTCTCTTTTAAGGGCATGGCGGCGGGGTGGGGTGGGGGGGCAGGTATGCACAGACTAGGACTGGAATCCTTCAAAATCTGACACAGTCCTAAGATCTGGCTACTTTTCCCCATCTTGTCTGTTCCTCTTTGGACCTTGTTTATTTTCTTCACTTTTAACTGCCTTTTTACTCCCTTTTATTTATAAACCAGGAAGGGCTACTGAGTCGCAAGCAACAGAAGCTGACTGTGGCTAATATAAGGAAGAAGAGGGATTTGGAACGGCGGTGGTGGGGTGGGGGGTGGACTGGGTGCATAAACAGAATAGCAACAGAATGAACCTCAGGACGGACATCCTTCTCTTCCTGTCCTGAGTCTTCGTTTGCTCTTTTGTATCTGAATTCTCTTGAATCTTCCTTCCCACCCTTACACCCTACATTTAAGACCTTGAATTGGAAATTAACAAAACAAGGAAATTTTCTTTCCCTTAAGTCTTTGGACCCAATCAAGCCTTATTATTCAGTTTTATTTCAGTGTAAGTTTCCTTCCCCCCTCCCCCCCAGGGCTGAGTTTTGTGAAATGTGAGAAAATGTTCCAAAGAGGGTGGTTCCTAAGAGAGAGAGGACTGTGAAATGGACTCACGAGGTCTGCAGGCTGTGTGAGGGGCAGAGTTCACATCTGAGCAGGAGGGTGTGCATGAACGCTCTCCATTTAGGAATGGATTGAAAGTGAGGATAAAGAGAAGGTTTTCTACGTGCCCCATCCTCTGGCTAAAGTCAGAGGGCGGAAGTTCAAGGGGCCAGATGCTGCCTATAGAAGGGAACCAATCTGGAAGGCCACCAGTCGCGGTTGATTGCAAGTACTGCTTTGTAAGATTCCAAATCTTTTGTCATCTCCATGTCGGTTTACTTCTGCTGTTGGCAATAATAATCATCGTAATAATGTGCACCACGTATTGAGCGTTTATTCAGCACCAGGCACTGGGCTAAGCATTTGGATACAGTACCTAATTTAACCCTTGCAATAACCCGGTAAGATAGGGATTAATACTATCCCTACAGAAACCATCTCAAGAAGGTTTTCCATGTTCTCCCAGATGATACAGGCTGGAGAAGGAGGAAACCAGTGCAAAAAAGCACGATGGGCTGGCTAATGATCAGCTTCAGCCACAACCCTCCCTTGGGTCAGAACTGTTACCTGCCCCCACCTCCCATCCTGCCTTATGTAACCCACACAATCTGCCTTACGTAACCCACACAATCTTCTGCTCACCTTATCTTACCATCTTGCCTTCCTAATGCAACTGTCCCTTGGGGCAGGGACTCAACAGCTGGTTACAAATCAGCATGGTACTGAGAATCTGGCCTGCATATTCATGTTGGGACCCCCTTGGATTCTTGATCTCCTTTCTCCTCCTTGATGGACCATGGACCATGGACCAATACATATTACCCTGTTAGGGCTTCCAAGAAAGAAACTTATATTTCACTTCAAAATTTATCCACAGTGGGTTGTATGGACTATTGGGGGAGATACTAACGTGTTCACTTATGCAGTAATGGGGTATGGCTGACCCGGAATACCTGGGTTATACTCCCTCTCATCTCCTTGTCTTTAACCAAATGGAAGCAGATGAGAATGTCACCATTGTGGCCCCCAATGTACCCATTTTTTAAAAATGTTTATTTACTTTTGAGAGAAAGAGAGAGACAAAGGCACAAGCGGGGAAGGGGCAGAGAGAGGAGACACAGAATCTGAAGGAGGCTCTGAGCTGTCAGCACAGAGCCTGACACAGGGCTTGAACTCATGGACCATGAGATCATGGCCCCTAAGCTGAAGTCAGACACTCAACCGACTGAGCCACCCAGGTGCCCCCCAATGTATCTATTTCTGAAATATAGATCTTAGTGGTATAGGAAGAGTACCTAGCTACAGAGAACAACTTAGGGAGATACAATTGTTGGCTTGTATTGAGTTTTGTGTTTCCCTTCAACATTATTATTATAGATTATATTATCCTGGATGTAGAAACAAATGAAAATACTGAGAAAAAAAAAAAAGGTCCCCAAATCATGATACTTAGAAGTAACTATTACTAATGCTTTTTTACATCCTTCCTATTAAAAATGTATCTGTTTGTTTATGGGTCAGCCATATCTACTGTTTTATAAAATGCTTTTTTACTTGACAATATTATGAATCTATTTAAAAAAAATTTTTTTAAGGTTTATTTATTTTTGAGAGAGGGAGAGACAGAGTGAAAGCTGGGGAGAGGCAGAGAGAGAGGGGGACACAGAATCTGAAGCAGGCTCCAGGCTCCGAGCTGTCAGCGCAGAGCCCAACACGGGGCTCGAACTCACGAACCGTGAGATCATGACATGAGCTGAAGGTGGACACTCAACCAACTGAGCCACCCAGGCGTCCCTTGTGAATCTGTTTTATATCATTAAATACAGACCTATGAAGGTCTAGTACTTTCAGAAAGAGAAAATAGTAGGGCATCTGGGTGGCTCAGTCAGTTAAGCATTTGACTCTTGTTTTCAGCTCAGGTCATGGTCTCAGGGTTCATGGGTTCGAGCCCCACATCAGGCTGTATGCTGCTGGTGTGGAGCCTGCTTGGGATTCTCTCTCTCTCCCTCTCTGTCTGCATCTCCCCTGCTCACACTTATTCTCTCTCTCTTTCTCCCTTTCTCAAAATAATAAAAATAAGCTTAAAAAAGAGAAAACATCTTTCTCTCTAAGAATGGTGTAAATTTGCAGCTACTGTGAATGGAGAGAACCTAACACACATGTGAACTAGTTCAGCATGTAAGTAAGCAGAGTGAAAGGGAAAGACTGAGTCCCGGTAATAGTGCTTGACTCCCTAGATCCAGCTTTGCCTGAAGCTGTCTCTTCAAGAGATAGTAAAGCATAGTGGTTAGGAGTTCAGTGACTGGAAGCAGGCTGCCTGAGTTCAAATTCTGGCTCTGCTAGTATGACTAAAAAAAGATTATAGATGTAATGCACTTAGAATAGAACCTGGCTAACAGCCCTCAATAAACATCAGCCATTATTATACTGCAAACTTTTCAATTACATGCATCCATAAATTCTTTTTTGCTTACTTATTTTGATTGATAGGAGTATGTACTTTTCAACTAGATCTGCATCTTTCAACCTACTTGAAAATTTTATTGACAGTACAATAAAGTCAACCTCTGTTCTCAGCAATCCCCTAACACTCCTCCTGCTTTGGATCCTGAGCTTATCTACCTGATACTTTAGATGCTTCTAGGAAAGTAGCCACCTATCCACCCTGGATCTAGCTCACAGCAAGTGTTCAGTAAATGAATATTAAATAAATAGGTAACCACCCCCGAAGACCCCTCTGCCTGGAGGACAACAATCTTAGCATGAAGATAGAGCATAACACCTTAAAAGACTGAATTTTCTGTTCATTGATCACCCCCTTCATGCCCTCTCTGCACAGATAAACATGATACGTAGTCACTTTGCACTGACGCTGTCAACTCCCTTGACCTCTCACTGCTGTATTTTCTGGTTAAAGTCAACTTTCTTCCCACTCAGTGCCCGGTGCCTGCACCCACACAGCTGAGCACAGCAAACGCACAAGCATGGTGACTAATCTCACTTAGAATTCATCATTCCGGATCTCAAGTGGACCCTTCACATTTCCTGGCAATCATGCTCCATTTCCCGCATGCATTCATTCTTCACTCTCCTATGTAACAATTTGGTTCCTTCTCTCCTCTTCTTGAACCTCAGACATCTCCTCCCCATCCTGATCAATCTGATAGCCTCGCTTCCTCTGTACTTCATGGGTAAATAGAAGCAACTGGAAGAGAACTCTTACCATCACCTCTACCCACCTGCCTGTAGCTATGTTCACATGCTTTCTCTTGTTAATGTTCATGGTCTATGTTTTTCTTGATAAGGCCAGCCCCTCCATTTGTGTACTAGATCTCGCCCACTCAAGGACATGGCCCCAGCAAGCCTTCCCTTTTTCTCCCCCATGATCAGTGTCCCCTCTCCACTGGGTCCTTCTCATCAGCATATCAATGAATTGGTATCTCTTCCATCTTAGAAAAGAGAAAAGCAATACTGTCTTGACCTCACTTCTCAGCCCAACTGGCACACCATCCCTGTCGATAGCTCAGCTCCTCAAGAGTGCTCTACTCCCTGGTTCCCAAATCTTTCCACCCACTCACCATTGAGCGCATCCCAGTCAGGCTTATGCTCCCTCCTCTCCTCTGAAACAGTTATTCTTGAGGTCACTAGTGACATTCATAGTGCGAAACTCAAGACACCTCTTCATCTTAGTGGGACCTGGCCCATGCACAGCATGTGACACAGCGGATGCCCTTTGCTTCCTGAAATTTTGTTCACCAGGATTTGAAGGTGTTGCATTTTTCTGGTGTTTTTCTCACTTTTCTGCTTCTCTTAAGCTTCCTTTGATGGCTTCTTTTTACCTCCAGGACCGCTCACTTGGGACTATCCCAGAGATTGGTCCTTGAACATCATCTCTTTCCTGTGAACACTCCCTCCCTTAGCGACACCTTGGGTCTCCTGGTGTCTACACCCCTTGTATACTGCTGCATCTCAAATTCGTAGCTCCTTCCCCCGGAGTGTCTGCCGATGCGTCTCCAACCAAACGTGTCCCAAACTGAACTCTTCCTAGTTCCCTAAAACCTGCTTTCACCATAATTTTGGTCATCCAAGTAAATGGCAATTCTCCTGTTCCATTTGCTCAAGCCAAGAATACCCCAGAGTTAGCCTTGACCTCTCTTTCTCGCATCCCCCGCATCTGATCTGTGAGCAAATCCTTGTTGTTTCCCTGCTCAAAATGCATACTGAACTTGACTGCCTCTCACCACCTCCACAGCTGTCATCCTAGCTGGCTTCTAACGTGTTCGTGAAGCGTGGAGGTTGAAGTGGGCACCCCTGTGGCCTCGGCAGCACAGATCTCCCGGGTGTAGCAGACCCTCCACCTCATGGACACCTTTGGGGCCTGGAGGATCCTGCAGTATTAGTGGGAGTGTGACCTCCTGGCTTGTTGCCAGGTGGGTGTGGCTGTGGTCCCTGGGGCAGCAGTGACAGTCACGGATCCTCCAGAACCCAAAGTGATGGAGCAGTCATGGGCTCTGCTAACATTTTCCCTTTTGCTTCCACAGCCTGGGGCTGGCTCCTGCAGTTACTAATTTCTGAGTAACCCCACCCTCCCCTTCTTGCTCCATCCACCTTCTGTCACTTTTAGAACCAATCTCCCATATTGAATAATTTCTGTCTGAAATACCTAGGATGTTTGTTTTCCCGATGAGACACTGATCAATATAGTCTCCACCTGGCCTTCCTAAAACATTCTCAACAGTGAGGGTCACCCTTCTGTTTAAAGCTGTCTGTGGCTTCTCAGCTCATTCAGACGGTGGACCCACCCCAGGGGCTAAAGAATTGTCAAGATGGTAAGAATTGTTTGGAGACAATAAGCCTGAAAGAAAACTGCCAACTACCCAGATCGTTCCCCTCCCTCCTGCCCCCCTCGCCCCACTCTTCTCCGGCAACAAGGAATCTCATTTTGGCCTCATCCCAAAATGAGAACTAATCGGAGGACTCTGGCAGGGGACCCAGGAATAAATACCCCATAAGTGGGTGGTTTTAACTTCTCCCCTTGGTTCATACCAGCACACCTCTCTTCTCTACTCCGTTTGAGATCTCCCTGCCTGGAGCTCATCTTAGTCAAGCTTTCTATAAAACAAGTGACTGCAGGGTGGACAGTACGGGTTCGCAGTGGTATGCCTGGCAAGTGGTACCCAGGGGCCGGCTGCTCAGCCCCTGCACCTGTCCCCTGCCCTCTGAGGCCCCCGATGCCTCCAAGTACTGAGCTTTTGACAATTCCCTTTGGCAGTTGTTCCTCTCGTCAGTGTTCAGTTCAACTTTCTCAGCTCTGCTGTGTCAAGCAGTGCTTCTGGTTTTTTCTTGTCATTTCTCATTAGCTGTTGTGTCCTCTTACTTTCTTTGTCCTTGAGGATTAACACCTGTATTTCATTCCCTCAGATGCCATGGTATACAATCTGTGTGATGGGGCATTCTGAAAGAACCTTGAACTTCTCCAACACAAAGCACTCAGGTGGTGGCTCTCAAGCTAATCTCTATGTGCCAACGAGTCTGCTCTTCCAGGTTTGAGCCCTCAGCTCTGACAGCTCTCAAATATGGACACTGCAGGCAGCGAGCAGCAGGCAAGTAAACAGTTGGAGAAGGTCAGCTGGTGGGTAGGTGGAAAACCTAATTAATTTGTACCATTCAAGTAGTACAGGAATCACCCCTTTTGTAGGAACGTACAAGGGTGCGGCCAAAGATAAGGGACCCTTTGGCCACCCCCCAGCAATTTTTCTCCTCTCCCCCAAAGTTCATAATGTTAGCATAGTTTGTGAGGTACACTTTCGGTCTTTCTTCTGTGCTTTCGTGAAAACTAGGAAAACCCAGCAGAGTTTAATAGGGGTTTGGAGTGGAGAGGGCATGTACGATGAAGACATTCTGCACCTTGCTTTTTTTTTTTTTTTTTTTCCCACTCAACATGGAAATGCCTGTAGATTTAACTCGGTCCCTGCCAAGTATTTCATCAAATACGTGATGTCTCAGCTTATTTACGATTTATATTGTTTATATATCATGGTTGATTTAGCCATTTCCCTGTTAATAGGAGTTTAGGTTTGTATCCATTGTGATTAAACTTGGCTGCCTATAACCAAGAAACCCAAAGTAGCAGCAGTTTGAATAGGATATTAATTTGTCTCATTTAAAGGAAGTCCAGAAGGAGGCGGTCTGAATCATCAGCATGGCGGCTCCATGAAGTTAACAGCCGCCTGGGCTCTTGGTAACCTTGGATGTGTCCCACCTTCCTGTGGTTGAAGTTGGGTGCTGCGGTCCCCATAATCATCACATCTCCATCCCAGCAACTGCATGGAAGAAGGGGAAGAGATTTCCGAGAAATCCCACATGAATGTTGCGCACCTTTCGTTGGCTGGAATTCAATCACACGGCTACCTCTGGCAGCAAGGGGTAGCCGTGGATGGATGGAAATGTTACTAGGTTCTGTTGGTTTGAGAGAGAAGGTGGATATTTGGCAGGCCGTCAGCAGTGTCTGCTTCAAGTCGTTTCCAGTCTGTTCGTACAACGATGCTTCAACGAACACCTTTGAACACAGGGATCACAGTCAAATATCCCCAACCAACTAGAATAGCTTCCAGAGCTGCAAGGGGATCTGGGAGCTAACCTCTGTCTGGAATTAACTCATTAACTCTTGATCACAGAACAGTATGGGGCAGAGGGGAGAAGGTTAAAGTGGCCTGGGCAGTGGGAGTCAAGGGCGCTTGCAGGACTTGAGGTGGGGGCTGTCTCCCAACCAAAAGAGAAGTATTTCAGTATCTTAGCAACTGGTAGAGTCCTGGCTACACTTGCCCTTAGTATGTGTACGTGCTGGTGTTTCCCTGAGTAGATACACTAGGTCGTAGGGTGTGTGTGTGTTTTGCATTTTAATAGATGCTCCCAAATTGTTTATGCTAATCCATACCCTCCCAGCAATTCCCCTCAACCTCATCACCTCTACATATTAAGATATTATATTTTAAAAATAACTTTGCCAGTTCGTATGGAAGAAAAATGATATCTAGTTATTGTTTTTATATGCGTTCCCCTGATTATCACTGTGGGTAAGATTTTTTTGTTTCTTGGCCATTTCAATTCCTTGTCTATAAACTGACTATTCACAGAGCTTGCCAATTTTGCTGGAATTTATTTTTGTATGTAATCTGATGTAGCGCTCTAATATTTTCCAGTTAGATAAGCAAATGTCTGAAATCAATTACTAAATAGTCCCCTCTTCTCTTGCAGGTATAAAATACTATATTTCCCATCTGTGGATTTTCTCTTTGGTTCCATCGATCTATTTGTCAATATTTGCAAACAATATTGTCTTAATATGCATTAATTTTGTAATAATTTTAAGGCTTTTCCAAAATAATATTCAAGCAAGAATCAAAGAATAGGCAGAATGCTTTTGGAAAATAAAAATAAGAATGATACACATTTGACCCTTGAACAATATGGGGTTGGGGGTGCCAATCCTCCATGCAGTCAAAAATGCACGTATAACTTTTGACTCCCCAAAAGCTTAACAACTAATAGCCTAGTGATGACTGGAATCCTTATTGATAACATAGTTAACACATATTTGGTACATTATATGTGTTCTGTACTGTATTCTTAAAGTAAGCTAGAGAAAAGAAAATGCCATTAAGAAAATCATAAGGAAGAGAAAATATGTTCACAGTACTGGACTGTATTCATCAGGAAAAAAATCCACCTGTCAGTAGACGTGCATTGTTCAAAGCTGTGTTATTTTAAGGGTCAACTGTACTTTTTGCAAGATCTTAAAGTAAATGATAAAGTTGCAGTATTAAAACAGTGTGGTGTTAGCTCAAGACAGGACAGACAGAATGATCAGTGGGGTGAAAGAGAAAGCTCACACCCAGGCCCTCGTGTTTGGTATGCCATCTGGCTGTTGAAATTAAGGCAGTTTCTTTGCCAAAAGAAATTCCAGATGGAGCAAAGTATTTAATGTTTGAAATTAGGCCATAAAATAATTACAAGAACAATTTGCAATAAAAAACTTAATAAACCTAAAAGTAGTGGAAGAGACCATGGAGGGTAAGACTGGTAAATTTGGCTGCATGGCTACATACATAATTTACACCTGTATACCTAAAAGTCTCAAATAAAATTAAAAACAAAGAAAAATACTATATCAAGAAAAGTATTGGCAATGTATGTGACATACAAGTTTAATACACTCCTATATAAAGAGTCTTAAAAAATCAATAAGAAAAAATGACCACAACAATGGAAAAGTGGTCAAAGCACATGAATAGCCACTTCAGAAAAGAAGAAATACAAATGACTAATATACAAAAGGAATTAATGAACATTAAAAAAGTGAAAAATAACAAATGATAAAATGATACTAACTAGAACTTATTACCAACCAAGATGGCCAATACTTTTTTGCATTATTGAATTTTTGGATTATTGAAACTTTAGAAAGTGTTCATACATTTTAACTCAGAGTAGGAATTTATCCCAAGAAAACACATTATGAATACTTACAAAGGTTTGCGTGTAAGGTGATTAGTTCATCAGAGCATTTTTTTATAAGAAATTAGAAGCTCTCTTAAAACTGCATCCCGTTGGTTTTCACTTACATAAATTATAGTCCCTTCTCTCTCAATGCCAATCCCATATCTCCACCCCAATTCAAAGTATACTAGGAAGAGGTAGGAGGTCATAGAATAGAGAAGGAACAAGGTTGGCATCTCCCATGTGTCTGAACTTGGCCCCTTAATGATCTAGCCTCTTGGCTCTCAGCCTGGCTACACATGAGAATCACCTTGCTTATTATATTCAGCCCCACCGATTGGTTCTGGGTGAGGTCTAGGCCTAGTATTATTTTTAAAGCTCCCTAGGTGATTCTAGTGTGCAGCCAGGGTCAAGAACCATTGCTAACCAGCACTCCCTTTAAGTTGATTAATTACATAGGCTATTGACCAAAGCTGGAACTAACAGCCTCCAGAAGCCCCAGGGAAGCCAAACCATTGCTTGAGCCCGGCCGATCGCGAGTGGGCAGCGGCCAACCTCATGCCCCAAGAGACTGGCCTCCTTGGCCTTGCTACAGCCCGGCCAGCCAAGTGTCTGTTAGATTTAATACCAAAGAGGTCACGGGTGACCTTGACAAACACACTTACCGGCGCGGGATTCTTGACTGTTCTGTGACAAACTGCCATAACAAAGCTACACACCAGTTCGTGTTTCCATTTTTAGCCTCTTTATTACCTCCATCTGTTGGTGGAGACGCGGCGGCAAACACACGGAGTGTGAGCTGCAGTGTTATCTGGTATCGTATGAATAAGGACCGCCAGACTCCTACGGTCTCCCACTTAGGGTGGGGGCTAATGCTTCCTCTGTGGGTGACTCCTTCTGTCCT
>NW_026059320.1:0-10420 GCF_023721935.1 Panthera uncia | reverse complement strand
GCATCCATGTTCATCAGGGAAATTGGTCTATAGTTCTCCTTTTTAGTGCGGTATTCATCTGGTTTTGGAATCAAGGTAATGTTGGCTTCATAGAGTTTGGAAGTTTTCCTTCCATTTCTATTTTTTGGAACAGATCCAAGACAATAGGTGTTAATTCTTCCTTAAATGTTGGGTAGAATTCCCCTGGAAAGCCATCTGGCCCTGGACTCTTGTTTTTTGGGAGATTTTTGATAACTAATTCGATTTCTTTACTTAGGTTATAGGTCTGTTCAAATTTTCTATTTCTTCCTGTTTCAGTTTTGATAGTGTATATATTTCTAGGAATTTGTCCATTTCTTCCATATTGCCTATTTTATTGGCATATAATTGTTCATAATGTTCTCTTATTATTGTTTTTATTTCTGTTGTGTTGGTTGTGATCTCTCCTCTTCCATTCTTGATTTTACTTATTTGGGTCCTTTCCTTTTTCTTTTTGATCAAGTGGCTAGTGATTTTTCAATTTTGTTAATTCTTTCAGAGAACCAGCTTCTGGTTTCATTGACATGTTCTACTGCTTTTTTTTTTTTTTTTTTTTGGTTTTGATAGCATTAATTTCTGCTCTAATCTTTGTTATTTCCTGTCTTCTGCTGGTTTTGGGTTTTATTTGCTGTTCTTTCTCCAGCTCCTTAAGGCGTGAGGTTAGGTTGTGTATCTGAGACCTTTCTTCCATCTTTAGGAAGGCCTAGATTGCTATATAATTTCCTCTTATGACTGCCTTTGCTGCGTCCCAGAGGTTTTGGGTTTTGGTGTTAACATTTTCATTGGCTTCCATGTACTTTTTAATTTCCTCTTTAACTTCTTGCCTAGCCCATACATTCTTTAGTAGGATATTCTTTAGTCTGCAAGTATTTGTTACCTTTCCAAATTTTTTTTCTTGAGGTTGATTTTGAGTTTCATAGCGTTGTGGTCTGAAAATATGCATGGTATGATCTCGATCTTTTTGTACTTACTTAGGGCTGATTTGTTTCCCAGCATGTGGTCTATTCTAGAGACTGTTCCATGTGCACTGGAGAAGAATGTATATTCTGCTGCTTTAGGATGAAATGTTCTGAATATATCTGTTAATTCCATCTGGTCCAATGTGTCATTCAAAGCCATTGTTTCTTTGTTGATTTTCTGATAAGATTATCTGTCCATTGCTGTGAGTGGGGTGTTGAAGTCCTCCACTATTATGGTATTATTATCAATGAATTTATGTTTGTGATTAATTGATTTATATATTTTGGGTGTTTCACATTTGGAATATAAATATTTACAATTGTTAGGTCTTCTTGGTGGATAGACCCCTTAATTATGATATAATGTCCTTCTTTATCTCTTGATTCAGTCTATATTTTAAAGTCTAGATTGCCTGATATAAGTATGGCTACTCCGTCTTTCTTTTGTCAACCATTAGCATGATAGATGCTTCCCCATCTCCTTATTTTCAATCTGAAGGTGTCTTTAGGTCTAAAGTCTTTAGGTCTAAAGTGGGTCTTTTGTAAACAGCATATACATGGATCTTGTTTTCTTATTCATTCTGTTACCCTATGTCTTTTGATTGGAGCATTTAGTCCATTGACATTTAGAGTGAGTACTGAAAGATATGAATTTATTGTCATTATGTTGCTTGTAGAGTTGGAGTTTCTGGTGGCGTTCTCTGGTCCTTTCTACTCTTTGTTGCTGTTGCTGTTATGTATGTATGTATGTATGTATGTATGTATGTATTTTCATCTTTTCTCCCCTCAGAGAGTCCCCCTTAAAATTTGTTACAGGGCTGATGTAGTGGTCACGAGCTCCTTTAATTTTTGTTTGTTTGGGAAACACTTAATCTCTCCTGTTTTGAATGACAGCCTAGCTGGATAAAGAATTCTTGGCTGCATATTTTTCTATTTCAGCACATTGAATATATCCTGCCACTCCTTTCTGGACTGCCAAGTTTCTGTGGATAGGTCTGCTGCAAACCTGATCTGTCTTACCTTGTAGGTTAAGGACCTCTTTCCCTTGCTGCTTTGAGGATTCTTTCCTTGCCTGAGTATTTTGTGAATTTGACTATGGTATGCTTTGTTGATGGTCAGTTTTTGTTGAATCTAATGGGAGTCCTCTGTGCTTCCTGGATTTTGATGTCTGTGTCTTCCCCCAGGTTAGGAAAGTTTTCCACTATGATTGTTCACATAACCCTTCTACCCTTTTTCTCTCTCTTCATCTTCTGGGACCCTATGATTCTGATGTTGTTCCTTTTTAATGAGTCACTGATTTCTCTAATTCTTAAATCCTGTTCTTTTGCCTTAGTCTCCCTCTTTCTTCCTGCTTCATTATTCTCCATAAGTTTATTCTCTATATCACTGATTCTCTGCTCTGCCTCATCCATCCTTGCCTCCATGGCATCCATTGAGATTGCAGCTCAGTTATAGCATTTTTTATTTCATCTGGACTAGCTTTTACTTCTTTTATATCTGCAGAAAGGGATTCTAATCTATTTTTGACTCCAGCTAGTATTCTTATTATCGTGTTTCTAAATTCTGGTTCAGACGTCTTGCTTGTGTCTGTGTTGGTTAAGTCCCTGGCTGTCGCTTCTTCCTGATCTTTCTTTTGAGGTGAATTCCTTTGTTTTGTCATTTTGAAGGGAGAAAAGGAATTAATGAGGTTAAAAAAATTAAAATTAAAGAATTAAAATTAAAAAATTAAAAACAACACACCCACAAAAAAAATCAAGTCAATGATGCTAGATCCTAGGTGTGTTTGGTCTGGGTGTTGAAAGGGGCTTGATAGAGAAAAAAGGGAGGAAAAAAGAAAGAAAAAATCATTTGAAAATTTGAAAAAATGAATACACTGAAATAGAATATAATGAAATGATAGAAGTAAAATAGAATTTGAAAAAGTTTACACAAAAGTAAAAAATATAGTATAAAAAAATGAAAGAAACATTTTTAATAAACATTGAAGGGGTGCCTGGGTGGCTCAGTCAGTTAAGCATCTGACCTCTGCTTAGGTCATGATCTTGCAGTCCGTGAGTTCGAGCCCCACATCTGGTTCTGTGTTGACAGCTCAGAGCCTGGACCCTGCCTCGGATTCTATGTCTCCCTCTCTCTCTCTGCTTCTCCCCTGCTCATGCTTTGTCTCTCTCTGTATCCAAAATAAATTTTAAAAAGATTTAAAAAAATTGAAAATAAAAATAATTTTTTCTCTTTCTGTATTCAAGAAAAAGAAAAGAAACAAAAAAGAAGAAAAAGAAAAGAAAATTGAATAGATGGATCAGCGAACAGACTGAAATAAGATTGAAATTACTTCGTTTTTCCCTAGAAGTCAAACTAAGAAGCGCTTTATAGTCCGTAAACCAAGCAGGCAGAGAGACTTGTGTTCCTGAAGAGTGAGGTTGGCCCAGTTTGGCGGGGCTTAGTGCAATGGCTCCATTATCCACTAGATGGCGCTGCTTAGCTTCCTGGGATGGATTGTTGTGGCGCTTTTAGGTGTAAGTGCACATGCGAGGGAGCGGTGAAAATGGCGTCATCCAGCTACCCAGTCTCTACTATCAGAACTCTGTTCCCAGTCAGCAATCGCGCACCCATCCTTTGTCTTCAGCTTCCACCCACTCCCCGCTTTTACACTGTTTTGACCAAGCCCTAAGCAGCACCTCCCTCCTTAGTTTTATCTCAGATGCGGCTGTTTTTCCTGACCCCTGACTTCTGAAGGACTATGGCTTTGACCTGTTCTGCCCCTCTGCGGGAGGGTCTCATGGAGCAATGGCCGGGTGCCAGCCACACCAAGGAACATTCGTGGGACTGTACTGCTGATGCCCAGAGATTGTGGCTGGGTGCCAGCCCGCCCCAGAAAAAGTTCATGCGATTGTGTAGCAGCAGCATTTCAGGGATTATGGCAAATCACAACACGCAACTGACACCAGGGTTCACCTGCAACAACCTTTTTCTAGCACCAGCAAATGTGGCTGTTCTCCCAGGTCCACTGGTGCCTTTGCCTTTGGGGGACCCAAACAGCCTCTACCAGATGTTCTTCCAGCAGGGGAACTGCCTCTTTCTGTATGGCTCGAAGACTCCGGGACTTCACTCTGCTCCTGGGGATTCGCCCTTCTCACCAGAGCACCACCAGGTATTGAGCTACGGAGTTGCAGACCTGTACTCCCCCTGTTTATAGTCTTAATCGAATTTAAACCCTCTCCTTCCTCCTTTCTCCATTTTTAGTTCAGTCCATGTGGCTGTTTCCACTTTTCCACTTTCTCTCCAGCTGCTTTGGGGGGGGGGTGCTTTTCCTGTACTCTCCCCCCATCTCTGTCCTCTCTCCGCAAGCAAAAACGGTTCCCTGCCCTCCATGGCTTCTCTCTCCTCCAGTTCACCTGTCTGTGCCGTGTACCTGCTGAGTTCTGTGGTTCAGGTTGTGTAGATTGTTGTGTTAATCCTCAAATCAGTTTTCTAGGTGTGCAGGATGGTTTAGTGTTGATCTGGCTATATTTCATGGATGAGAGACACAAAAAAACTTTCATGCTGTTCTGCCATCTTGGCTCCACTGAATTGCAGTTTTTATAATACTTTGATAACACTTTTTAATACTTTGAACTCAAGTAATTTATAGCAGGACATTGTGATTACCAGAAGCTAGAGTCATAAAATATCAATATTGGAAGGGGCTTTTAAATGCAATTTTGTTCAATCACTAAAGTTTTGTTTATATCACGTTTAGTAAATTTGAGGAGGGTGCTATTTACCCAAATGGAAATATCCCAACATATTTTGGGAATAAAAAATTCTAGTATATGCTGAGAAATTAACAGAAAAGGGTAGATGAAGCCTCCAAGGGAAAGAGTTTAGATAGAAGACAAAGGACAGACAGACTCATCATTACACAAAACCTGCCTTCAGAAAACATGAAGGGATTAAGAGATACCAGTTCAGGAGACAGAAGATTTGCAGAAGGAGAACCAGTGTACCGTTATTAAAAAACAGAGAAAGGAGTGTTTTAAGAAACAGAGGGTGACTATGGGGACAGTAGCCCAAGAAGCTCAGACGGCAGTGGTCCCATAAAGTTCCTTTTGGATGCGATGCCTGCTCCTAGGAAGAAGATCCACTGAGGAAGAATATGAACCTCCAAGAAATCAGACTGGACAAATTTATGGGACCCCAACCTCTCCAACCAGAACCTAAACCCAAGTAGTTCTTGCCCTTCTTTGGGGACTCAGAAACTTTTTGCAATTGTAAAAAAACCTATTGACTCTGTCCTCAGAAAAATGCATGTAGGTGCATATGCACACATTTTCACATATAATTGCTCATACTTCATTCTACTACCCACCCGAAACCATCCCTAGTGAAGCTTCTACATTGACCCCCACATTAGCACACATTGTTCTCCTGTCAGTGCCAAGGCTTGCTTGAATAATGAGGACAGGTGATCTACTTGAGGATTAAGAACTACTTCTTCCTGCTCAAATCTTAGGTGGACTAAACCTGTAGAGGCCTTAGAAATTCTCTGTAGTGCTTTACTCAGCACTAGACTAACTAGATGTACCCCTAGGTGCTCCCAAGACTGCCCAGTCTGCAGATTGAACATTTTCCTAGATTCCTGTCTGTTGACCAACCACGTCACTCAGTTAGACTCGCTAGCCACCATGCTTCTCTGTGACTCAGCTTCTGAAAAGACCTCCTTGCGAATTTTAACCAGCAACCATGACGTACCTCATGTCCACCTGTCTGGCTTCTGCCTTCCACGTCTTTTAAATGACTCACCCTCATTTAGTCCTTCTTCAAATTATAGAATTTAGAGAGGCAATGAAAACATTCTGGTTTGCAGAAATAGAAAAACGGGTGTTTAAATTTTTATGAGAAAGGGAGAAGAGTTAGAGTCAAACTTTGTCAATCTCAGCCCAATAGAATTGCAGTGGCATGGAAAATTCAAAGCATTGGACAATTCTTAAAAATACTAAATTTGTGATTTATCTTGTTAAGTTATTCTGTCCTCCTGATTTTCTTAGGAATGTTTTTACAATAACTAGATGGAGAGTGGACATGTTGGGAAACCGCCCTGGGATACAACATGTACTTTGATCCATGCATGTTGTTAGTAATGGGAACTGGATTTCTCTTCAAGAGAGAATTTTAGAGTTTGATAAATAATGGCCATTTCTGGGGCACCTGGAAGGCTCAGTCAGTTGAGTGTCTGACTTTGGCTGGGGTCATGATCTCACAGCTTGTGGCTTCGGGCCCCACATAGGGTTCTGTGCTGACAGCTCTGAGCCTGGAGCCTGCTTTGGATTCTGTCTCCCTCTCCCTCTGCCCCTCTTGCAACTTGCACTCTGTCTGTCTCTCTCTCAAAATACAAATAAATGTAAAAAAAAAATAGCAATTTCTTAAAGTGGAACATGAGGGCACCTGGGTGGCTCAGTTGGTTAAGTGTCCAACTTCGGCTCAGGTAATCATCTCATGGCTCATGAGTTTGGACCCTGTGTCGGACTCTGTGCTGACAGCTCAGAGCCTAGAGCCTGCTTCAGATTCTGTGTCTCCTTCTCTCTCTGCCCACCCTACCCGCACTCTCTCTTTCTCTCAAAAATAAATAAACATTAAAAAAAATTTAAAAATAAAGTGAAACATGAGCTTTGGGTAAAAAAAAGTAAAAATGTGAGTGTGAAAAAATATTAGTTTAGCAATGATTATTTTAGTTACTTGTATGTTTGATTTTTAAGGGGGTATGAATCTGGATAAAGAATTAAAAACGCTGCCCCTGCTGCACAATGAGATTTTTAGGGTGATAGCTCTGAGCTATCTGGTCCTGTGGTATTGGATTACAAAACTTATAGAGTTGTATACCATTGCCTTTACTGCCTGCAAAACACAAAACAGCCCAGATGTCAAGGGAATTCAGGATGGAATGCAGACTGTGACAAATGAATCTAACTATATTATAAATATAGGGCATAGTCTCCCTGAAGGGTGTGGGAAAGAAAGGAGTTGACCCAAATAACTCAGGAAAATTGTGTTTTGCCTAGATTCTGTAAGGATAAAGGCAAAAAGAACTGTACAAAAGCACTGGTGAATTTGTTTCTCTCAGTGGGTACAGTTCAACAACTCTGACACCATTTTCCATGTTTGCTAGGGTTGAAAAAAATAAGTAAATATATTTTAGATGGTTAAGAATCAGGTGGCAGGTTATTTACTGTTAGAGAAAAAAAGTGACAAATCTGCCGGCTGGGCTAGGGGCTAGGGTTTCCTATACGAATAGGTCAGTACAGATATAAATATAGATATATGTGTTTACAGTGGTTACTATGATGCACATATTTCCCAGCTCTGTTCCTTGGGAGGGTTGAGAAGCAATGGCACCCAGTAGCAACCAGCACACCCAAGATCTTGTTTTCTTAATGCTAGTCTTCAATAAAAGGAACCAGGACTCTTTGGAGAAATGGCTGCTGGTTTTTAGGACTGGACAGGAAAGACACAAGATAAGCCTGGAGTATCTTATAGTATTAGAAAGTAAGGGGGTGAGGAGGAGATGAGGGCATATCAGAAGGACACGGGCCAACCAGAAGGAGCTGCTGATGGCCAAAGCTGTAACAACTTGAGTAACAAATGACAATCATTGGATTATCTAAAAAATAAAATAAATATCCATAGATTCATGTCCGTTGAGACTGAATAAATAAGTAAATAAAGAGTGTGCACGCTGGGGAGGGACAAATCTTATCCACAAGGAATGAGGGAAATAGAAATCAACAGAAATCACCAATAGAACACCATAGTGGTAAATGCTGCAGGCAAGATCCCCTGATGATTGCCAAAGTCAGCCAAGGAAGCTTTAAGAAAAACCTGAATATCAGCCTAGTTTCAAACCATCTCCCCTCCAAAAAGTCATTCCCTGCTGTAGTGGTTTTCATATCGTTTCAAATGTTTTGATATTCTCCCTCCAGGAGGTGGAGACTAATTCCTCTTCCCATGACTGTGGGCTGTACTTAGTGTCTCACTTCTAGGAAAGAGAATATAGAGAAATCTGGCCGAAGTCACCTGAACCAAGTGATCACGGTTAATGTTACTGGTTGATATGGACTCCCTGGTCTGATGTTACTGGAACTGCAGTGTCACCTCCCTGGGATTCTTCCCTCCGACCCAGAATGTCTGTATAATCATGAGAGAACACCAGACGAGTCTGAATGGAGAGCTGTGCTACAGGAAAGCTAATCACTACTCTTGAAAACAAAGTTACAAAAGAGAAGGAAAGACTGAGAAACCATCACAGGTTGAACCCAAGGAAAGAAACCAAATGCAACGAGGTACCATGGATTGGACCCTGGAACAGAAACCTGAATAAAACCCACAGTGTGGTTAATAGTATTGTACCAGTGATAATTTCTTATTTTTGATACATGTACCATAATTATACAAATGTTTCTAAATGGTTGTGTAAATATACCAGAGTTATATCTAGAGGAATGATGGGTGAAAGTTATATGGAAACTCTTGATACTGTATTTTCTTTTTGTTTTGTTTTTATAACTCTAAAGTTCTTTTAATATAAAAAAAAAAAACATGCTGCTCCTGAAGTTCATACATGAAAATTCAGAGATTTGGGGGTTTTTGTTTATTTTTATGAATATTGTATATTTTGTTATTTTTCCATTTTAACATGATAACTTGTCATTTGGTAGAAGAGTATTTAAACATAGTTCTTAGTACCTGGAATTTATTTAAAGTAAGGGCTTTATCCCACTTTACTTTTGGTCTTTTTTTTTAAGTTAACTTTATTTTTTATTTTTTAAAATTTACATCCAAATTAGTTAGTATATAGTGAAGCAATGATTTCAGTAGATTCCTTAATGCCCCTTACCCATTTGGCCCATCCCTCCCCCGCATCCCTTCCAGCAACCCTCAGTTTGTTCTCCATAGTTATAAGTCTCTTATGTCCTCCTCCCTGTTTTTCTGTTATATTTGTTTCCCTTCCCTTATGTTCATCTGTTTTGTCTCTTAAAGTCCTCATATGAGTGAAGTCATATGATTTTTGTCTTTCTTTGACTAATTTCGCTTAGCATAATATCCTCTAGTTCCATCCACATAGTTGCAAATGGCAAGATTTCATTCTTTTTGATCGCTGAGTAATACTCCATTGTATATATATACACCACATCTTCTTTATCCATTCATTCATCGATGGACATTTGGGCTCTTTCCATGCTTTGGCTATTGTTGATAGTGCTGCTATAAACATGGGGGTGCATGTGTCCCTTTGAAACAACACACCTGTATCCCTTGGATAAATGCCTAGTAGTGCAATTGCTGGGTCGTAGGGTAGTTCTATTTTTAGTTTTTTGAGGAACCTCCATACTGTTTTCTGCAGTGGCTGCACCAGCTTGCATTCTCACCAGCAGTGCAAAAGAGATCCTCTTTCTCCGCATCCTTGCCAACATCTGTTGTTGCCTGAGTTATTAAAGTTAGCCATTCTGACAGGTGTAAGGTGGTATCTCATTGTGGTTTTGGTTTATATTTCCCTGATGATGAGTGATGTTGAGCACTCTTTCATGTGTCAGTTGGCCATCTGTATGTATTCTTTGGAGAAGTGTCTATTCATGTCTTTTGCCCATTTCTTCACTGGATGATTTGTTTTTTGGGTGTTGAGTTTGAGAAGTTCTTTGTAGATTTTGGATACTAACCCTTTATCCGATATGTCATTTGCAAATATCTTCCCCCATTCTGTCAGTTGCCTTTTAGTTTTGCTGATTGTTTCCTTCGCTGTGCAGAAACTTTTTACTTTGATGAGGTCCCAATAGTTCATTTTTGCTTTTGTTTCCCTTACCTCTGGAGACTTGTTGAGTAAGAAGTTGCTGCAGCCAAGATCAAAGAGGTTTTTGCCTGCTTTCTCCTCGAGGATTTTGATGTCTTCCTGTCTTACATTTAGGTCTTTCATCCACTTTGAGTTTATTTTTGTGTATTGTGTACAAAAGTGGTCCACGTTCATTCTTCTGCATGTCACTGTCCAGTTTTCCCAGCACCACTTGCTGAAGAGACTGTCTTTATTCCATTGGATATTCTTTCCTGCTTTGTCGAAGATTAGTTGCCCATATGTTTGTGGGTCCATTTCTGAGTTCTCTATTCTATTCCATTGATCTGAGTGTCTGTTCTTGTGCCAGTACCGTACTGTGTTGATGATTACAGCTTTGTAGTATAGCTTGAAGTCTGGGATTGTGATGCCTCCTGCTTTGGTTTTCTTTTTCAGGATTGCTTTGGCTATTTGGGGTCTTTTCTGGTTCCACACAAATTTTAGGATTATTTGTTCTAGCTCTGTGAAAAATGCTGGTGTTACTTTGATAGGGATCACGTTGAATATGTAGACTGCTTTGGGTAGTATTGACATTTTAACAATATTTGTTCTTCCTATCCAGGAGCATGGAATCTTTTTCCATTTCTTT
>NW_026059319.1:0-10423 GCF_023721935.1 Panthera uncia | reverse complement strand
TCAGGTCTTTAATAATATCAAAACAAATATGTTGGAAGTAGCTCTAACATAGACCTTCAAAAGTTTTTCACATTGTGAACCTGTTATTTATTTCTTGCACCTTATTGTTAAAATCACAAGGTTAAACGTGGATTAATCTGCTCTGACAAGAACTTTTTCTTAGGAAAAAAAGTGAATGTAGTTACTTCTCATAATTCTCTACTTGGCTCAATTTAAAAATTATTTTTATCTTTGAATTCATAAGCTGTGAAATGCCTGGGTATTCCAACCCATCAGAGCCAGGCAAATTTGCCTCTTCAAATTTCCAACCACAGTAGTGACCGTGATTTGCATAGAATTTTTCAGGAGTGAGACAGCAGATGTGCCTGCTCATCACCCCCCACCCCTATCTTTTTTCCAGAAGTACTGTGATTCTCTTTTAAGGGCATGGCGGCGGGGTGGGGTGGGGGGGGCAGGTATGCACAGACTAGGACTGGAATCCTTCAAAATCTGACACAGTCCTAAGATCTGGCTACTTTTCCCCATCTTGTCTGTTCCTCTTTGGACCTTGTTTATTTTCTTCACTTTTAACTGCCTTTTTACTCCCTTTTATTTATAAACCAGGAAGGGCTACTGAGTCGCAAGCAACAGAAGCTGACTGTGGCTAATATAAGGAAGAAGAGGGATTTGGAACGGCGGTGGTGGGGTGGGGGGTGGACTGGGTGCATAAACAGAATAGCAACAGAATGAACCTCAGGACGGACATCCTTCTCTTCCTGTCCTGAGTCTTCGTTTGCTCTTTTGTATCTGAATTCTCTTGAATCTTCCTTCCCACCCTTACACCCTACATTTAAGACCTTGAATTGGAAATTAACAAAACAAGGAAATTTTCTTTCCCTTAAGTCTTTGGACCCAATCAAGCCTTATTATTCAGTTTTATTTCAGTGTAAGTTTCCTTCCCCCCTCCCCCCCAGGGCTGAGTTTTGTGAAATGTGAGAAAATGTTCCAAAGAGGGTGGTTCCTAAGAGAGAGAGGACTGTGAAATGGACTCACGAGGTCTGCAGGCTGTGTGAGGGGCAGAGTTCACATCTGAGCAGGAGGGTGTGCATGAACGCTCTCCATTTAGGAATGGATTGAAAGTGAGGATAAAGAGAAGGTTTTCTACGTGCCCCATCCTCTGGCTAAAGTCAGAGGGCGGAAGTTCAAGGGGCCAGATGCTGCCTATAGAAGGGAACCAATCTGGAAGGCCACCAGTCGCGGTTGATTGCAAGTACTGCTTTGTAAGATTCCAAATCTTTTGTCATCTCCATGTCGGTTTACTTCTGCTGTTGGCAATAATAATCATCGTAATAATGTGCACCACGTATTGAGCGTTTATTCAGCACCAGGCACTGGGCTAAGCATTTGGATACAGTACCTAATTTAACCCTTGCAATAACCCGGTAAGATAGGGATTAATACTATCCCTACAGAAACCATCTCAAGAAGGTTTTCCATGTTCTCCCAGATGATACAGGCTGGAGAAGGAGGAAACCAGTGCAAAAAAGCACGATGGGCTGGCTAATGATCAGCTTCAGCCACAACCCTCCCTTGGGTCAGAACTGTTACCTGCCCCCACCTCCCATCCTGCCTTATGTAACCCACACAATCTGCCTTACGTAACCCACACAATCTTCTGCTCACCTTATCTTACCATCTTGCCTTCCTAATGCAACTGTCCCTTGGGGCAGGGACTCAACAGCTGGTTACAAATCAGCATGGTACTGAGAATCTGGCCTGCATATTCATGTTGGGACCCCCTTGGATTCTTGATCTCCTTTCTCCTCCTTGATGGACCATGGACCATGGACCAATACATATTACCCTGTTAGGGCTTCCAAGAAAGAAACTTATATTTCACTTCAAAATTTATCCACAGTGGGTTGTATGGACTATTGGGGGAGATACTAACGTGTTCACTTATGCAGTAATGGGGTATGGCTGACCCGGAATACCTGGGTTATACTCCCTCTCATCTCCTTGTCTTTAACCAAATGGAAGCAGATGAGAATGTCACCATTGTGGCCCCCAATGTACCCATTTTTTAAAAATGTTTATTTACTTTTGAGAGAAAGAGAGAGACAAAGGCACAAGCGGGGAAGGGGCAGAGAGAGGAGACACAGAATCTGAAGGAGGCTCTGAGCTGTCAGCACAGAGCCTGACACAGGGCTTGAACTCATGGACCATGAGATCATGGCCCCTAAGCTGAAGTCAGACACTCAACCGACTGAGCCACCCAGGTGCCCCCCAA
Organism: Panthera uncia; assembly: GCF_023721935.1. Lineage (NCBI taxonomy): Eukaryota > Metazoa > Chordata > Mammalia > Carnivora > Felidae > Panthera > Panthera uncia. The sequence continues at coordinate 8,154 of NW_026059319.1, read as the reverse complement.
TGTATCTATTTCTGAAATATAGATCTTAGTGGTATAGGAAGAGTACCTAGCTACAGAGAACAACTTAGGGAGATACAATTGTTGGCTTGTATTGAGTTTTGTGTTTCCCTTCAACATTATTATTATAGATTATATTATCCTGGATGTAGAAACAAATGAAAATACTGAGAAAAAAAAAAAAGGTCCCCAAATCATGATACTTAGAAGTAACTATTACTAATGCTTTTTTACATCCTTCCTATTAAAAATGTATCTGTTTGTTTATGGGTCAGCCATATCTACTGTTTTATAAAATGCTTTTTTACTTGACAATATTATGAATCTATTTAAAAAAAATTTTTTTAAGGTTTATTTATTTTTGAGAGAGGGAGAGACAGAGTGAAAGCTGGGGAGAGGCAGAGAGAGAGGGGGACACAGAATCTGAAGCAGGCTCCAGGCTCCGAGCTGTCAGCGCAGAGCCCAACACGGGGCTCGAACTCACGAACCGTGAGATCATGACATGAGCTGAAGGTGGACACTCAACCAACTGAGCCACCCAGGCGTCCCTTGTGAATCTGTTTTATATCATTAAATACAGACCTATGAAGGTCTAGTACTTTCAGAAAGAGAAAATAGTAGGGCATCTGGGTGGCTCAGTCAGTTAAGCATTTGACTCTTGTTTTCAGCTCAGGTCATGGTCTCAGGGTTCATGGGTTCGAGCCCCACATCAGGCTGTATGCTGCTGGTGTGGAGCCTGCTTGGGATTCTCTCTCTCTCCCTCTCTGTCTGCATCTCCCCTGCTCACACTTATTCTCTCTCTCTTTCTCCCTTTCTCAAAATAATAAAAATAAGCTTAAAAAAGAGAAAACATCTTTCTCTCTAAGAATGGTGTAAATTTGCAGCTACTGTGAATGGAGAGAACCTAACACACATGTGAACTAGTTCAGCATGTAAGTAAGCAGAGTGAAAGGGAAAGACTGAGTCCCGGTAATAGTGCTTGACTCCCTAGATCCAGCTTTGCCTGAAGCTGTCTCTTCAAGAGATAGTAAAGCATAGTGGTTAGGAGTTCAGTGACTGGAAGCAGGCTGCCTGAGTTCAAATTCTGGCTCTGCTAGTATGACTAAAAAAAGATTATAGATGTAATGCACTTAGAATAGAACCTGGCTAACAGCCCTCAATAAACATCAGCCATTATTATACTGCAAACTTTTCAATTACATGCATCCATAAATTCTTTTTTGCTTACTTATTTTGATTGATAGGAGTATGTACTTTTCAACTAGATCTGCATCTTTCAACCTACTTGAAAATTTTATTGACAGTACAATAAAGTCAACCTCTGTTCTCAGCAATCCCCTAACACTCCTCCTGCTTTGGATCCTGAGCTTATCTACCTGATACTTTAGATGCTTCTAGGAAAGTAGCCACCTATCCACCCTGGATCTAGCTCACAGCAAGTGTTCAGTAAATGAATATTAAATAAATAGGTAACCACCCCCGAAGACCCCTCTGCCTGGAGGACAACAATCTTAGCATGAAGATAGAGCATAACACCTTAAAAGACTGAATTTTCTGTTCATTGATCACCCCCTTCATGCCCTCTCTGCACAGATAAACATGATACGTAGTCACTTTGCACTGACGCTGTCAACTCCCTTGACCTCTCACTGCTGTATTTTCTGGTTAAAGTCAACTTTCTTCCCACTCAGTGCCCGGTGCCTGCACCCACACAGCTGAGCACAGCAAACGCACAAGCATGGTGACTAATCTCACTTAGAATTCATCATTCCGGATCTCAAGTGGACCCTTCACATTTCCTGGCAATCATGCTCCATTTCCCGCATGCATTCATTCTTCACTCTCCTATGTAACAATTTGGTTCCTTCTCTCCTCTTCTTGAACCTCAGACATCTCCTCCCCATCCTGATCAATCTGATAGCCTCGCTTCCTCTGTACTTCATGGGTAAATAGAAGCAACTGGAAGAGAACTCTTACCATCACCTCTACCCACCTGCCTGTAGCTATGTTCACATGCTTTCTCTTGTTAATGTTCATGGTCTATGTTTTTCTTGATAAGGCCAGCCCCTCCATTTGTGTACTAGATCTCGCCCACTCAAGGACATGGCCCCAGCAAGCCTTCCCTTTTTCTCCCCCATGATCAGTGTCCCCTCTCCACTGGGTCCTTCTCATCAGCATATCAATGAATTGGTATCTCTTCCATCTTAGAAAAGAGAAAAGCAATACTGTCTTGACCTCACTTCTCAGCCCAACTGGCACACCATCCCTGTCGATAGCTCAGCTCCTCAAGAGTGCTCTACTCCCTGGTTCCCAAATCTTTCCACCCACTCACCATTGAGCGCATCCCAGTCAGGCTTATGCTCCCTCCTCTCCTCTGAAACAGTTATTCTTGAGGTCACTAGTGACATTCATAGTGCGAAACTCAAGACACCTCTTCATCTTAGTGGGACCTGGCCCATGCACAGCATGTGACACAGCGGATGCCCTTTGCTTCCTGAAATTTTGTTCACCAGGATTTGAAGGTGTTGCATTTTTCTGGTGTTTTTCTCACTTTTCTGCTTCTCTTAAGCTTCCTTTGATGGCTTCTTTTTACCTCCAGGACCGCTCACTTGGGACTATCCCAGAGATTGGTCCTTGAACATCATCTCTTTCCTGTGAACACTCCCTCCCTTAGCGACACCTTGGGTCTCCTGGTGTCTACACCCCTTGTATACTGCTGCATCTCAAATTCGTAGCTCCTTCCCCCGGAGTGTCTGCCGATGCGTCTCCAACCAAACGTGTCCCAAACTGAACTCTTCCTAGTTCCCTAAAACCTGCTTTCACCATAATTTTGGTCATCCAAGTAAATGGCAATTCTCCTGTTCCATTTGCTCAAGCCAAGAATACCCCAGAGTTAGCCTTGACCTCTCTTTCTCGCATCCCCCGCATCTGATCTGTGAGCAAATCCTTGTTGTTTCCCTGCTCAAAATGCATACTGAACTTGACTGCCTCTCACCACCTCCACAGCTGTCATCCTAGCTGGCTTCTAACGTGTTCGTGAAGCGTGGAGGTTGAAGTGGGCACCCCTGTGGCCTCGGCAGCACAGATCTCCCGGGTGTAGCAGACCCTCCACCTCATGGACACCTTTGGGGCCTGGAGGATCCTGCAGTATTAGTGGGAGTGTGACCTCCTGGCTTGTTGCCAGGTGGGTGTGGCTGTGGTCCCTGGGGCAGCAGTGACAGTCACGGATCCTCCAGAACCCAAAGTGATGGAGCAGTCATGGGCTCTGCTAACATTTTCCCTTTTGCTTCCACAGCCTGGGGCTGGCTCCTGCAGTTACTAATTTCTGAGTAACCCCACCCTCCCCTTCTTGCTCCATCCACCTTCTGTCACTTTTAGAACCAATCTCCCATATTGAATAATTTCTGTCTGAAATACCTAGGATGTTTGTTTTCCCGATGAGACACTGATCAATATAGTCTCCACCTGGCCTTCCTAAAACATTCTCAACAGTGAGGGTCACCCTTCTGTTTAAAGCTGTCTGTGGCTTCTCAGCTCATTCAGACGGTGGACCCACCCCAGGGGCTAAAGAATTGTCAAGATGGTAAGAATTGTTTGGAGACAATAAGCCTGAAAGAAAACTGCCAACTACCCAGATCGTTCCCCTCCCTCCTGCCCCCCTCGCCCCACTCTTCTCCGGCAACAAGGAATCTCATTTTGGCCTCATCCCAAAATGAGAACTAATCGGAGGACTCTGGCAGGGGACCCAGGAATAAATACCCCATAAGTGGGTGGTTTTAACTTCTCCCCTTGGTTCATACCAGCACACCTCTCTTCTCTACTCCGTTTGAGATCTCCCTGCCTGGAGCTCATCTTAGTCAAGCTTTCTATAAAACAAGTGACTGCAGGGTGGACAGTACGGGTTCGCAGTGGTATGCCTGGCAAGTGGTACCCAGGGGCCGGCTGCTCAGCCCCTGCACCTGTCCCCTGCCCTCTGAGGCCCCCGATGCCTCCAAGTACTGAGCTTTTGACAATTCCCTTTGGCAGTTGTTCCTCTCGTCAGTGTTCAGTTCAACTTTCTCAGCTCTGCTGTGTCAAGCAGTGCTTCTGGTTTTTTCTTGTCATTTCTCATTAGCTGTTGTGTCCTCTTACTTTCTTTGTCCTTGAGGATTAACACCTGTATTTCATTCCCTCAGATGCCATGGTATACAATCTGTGTGATGGGGCATTCTGAAAGAACCTTGAACTTCTCCAACACAAAGCACTCAGGTGGTGGCTCTCAAGCTAATCTCTATGTGCCAACGAGTCTGCTCTTCCAGGTTTGAGCCCTCAGCTCTGACAGCTCTCAAATATGGACACTGCAGGCAGCGAGCAGCAGGCAAGTAAACAGTTGGAGAAGGTCAGCTGGTGGGTAGGTGGAAAACCTAATTAATTTGTACCATTCAAGTAGTACAGGAATCACCCCTTTTGTAGGAACGTACAAGGGTGCGGCCAAAGATAAGGGACCCTTTGGCCACCCCCCAGCAATTTTTCTCCTCTCCCCCAAAGTTCATAATGTTAGCATAGTTTGTGAGGTACACTTTCGGTCTTTCTTCTGTGCTTTCGTGAAAACTAGGAAAACCCAGCAGAGTTTAATAGGGGTTTGGAGTGGAGAGGGCATGTACGATGAAGACATTCTGCACCTTGCTTTTTTTTTTTTTTTTTTTCCCACTCAACATGGAAATGCCTGTAGATTTAACTCGGTCCCTGCCAAGTATTTCATCAAATACGTGATGTCTCAGCTTATTTACGATTTATATTGTTTATATATCATGGTTGATTTAGCCATTTCCCTGTTAATAGGAGTTTAGGTTTGTATCCATTGTGATTAAACTTGGCTGCCTATAACCAAGAAACCCAAAGTAGCAGCAGTTTGAATAGGATATTAATTTGTCTCATTTAAAGGAAGTCCAGAAGGAGGCGGTCTGAATCATCAGCATGGCGGCTCCATGAAGTTAACAGCCGCCTGGGCTCTTGGTAACCTTGGATGTGTCCCACCTTCCTGTGGTTGAAGTTGGGTGCTGCGGTCCCCATAATCATCACATCTCCATCCCAGCAACTGCATGGAAGAAGGGGAAGAGATTTCCGAGAAATCCCACATGAATGTTGCGCACCTTTCGTTGGCTGGAATTCAATCACACGGCTACCTCTGGCAGCAAGGGGTAGCCGTGGATGGATGGAAATGTTACTAGGTTCTGTTGGTTTGAGAGAGAAGGTGGATATTTGGCAGGCCGTCAGCAGTGTCTGCTTCAAGTCGTTTCCAGTCTGTTCGTACAACGATGCTTCAACGAACACCTTTGAACACAGGGATCACAGTCAAATATCCCCAACCAACTAGAATAGCTTCCAGAGCTGCAAGGGGATCTGGGAGCTAACCTCTGTCTGGAATTAACTCATTAACTCTTGATCACAGAACAGTATGGGGCAGAGGGGAGAAGGTTAAAGTGGCCTGGGCAGTGGGAGTCAAGGGCGCTTGCAGGACTTGAGGTGGGGGCTGTCTCCCAACCAAAAGAGAAGTATTTCAGTATCTTAGCAACTGGTAGAGTCCTGGCTACACTTGCCCTTAGTATGTGTACGTGCTGGTGTTTCCCTGAGTAGATACACTAGGTCGTAGGGTGTGTGTGTGTTTTGCATTTTAATAGATGCTCCCAAATTGTTTATGCTAATCCATACCCTCCCAGCAATTCCCCTCAACCTCATCACCTCTACATATTAAGATATTATATTTTAAAAATAACTTTGCCAGTTCGTATGGAAGAAAAATGATATCTAGTTATTGTTTTTATATGCGTTCCCCTGATTATCACTGTGGGTAAGATTTTTTTGTTTCTTGGCCATTTCAATTCCTTGTCTATAAACTGACTATTCACAGAGCTTGCCAATTTTGCTGGAATTTATTTTTGTATGTAATCTGATGTAGCGCTCTAATATTTTCCAGTTAGATAAGCAAATGTCTGAAATCAATTACTAAATAGTCCCCTCTTCTCTTGCAGGTATAAAATACTATATTTCCCATCTGTGGATTTTCTCTTTGGTTCCATCGATCTATTTGTCAATATTTGCAAACAATATTGTCTTAATATGCATTAATTTTGTAATAATTTTAAGGCTTTTCCAAAATAATATTCAAGCAAGAATCAAAGAATAGGCAGAATGCTTTTGGAAAATAAAAATAAGAATGATACACATTTGACCCTTGAACAATATGGGGTTGGGGGTGCCAATCCTCCATGCAGTCAAAAATGCACGTATAACTTTTGACTCCCCAAAAGCTTAACAACTAATAGCCTAGTGATGACTGGAATCCTTATTGATAACATAGTTAACACATATTTGGTACATTATATGTGTTCTGTACTGTATTCTTAAAGTAAGCTAGAGAAAAGAAAATGCCATTAAGAAAATCATAAGGAAGAGAAAATATGTTCACAGTACTGGACTGTATTCATCAGGAAAAAAATCCACCTGTCAGTAGACGTGCATTGTTCAAAGCTGTGTTATTTTAAGGGTCAACTGTACTTTTTGCAAGATCTTAAAGTAAATGATAAAGTTGCAGTATTAAAACAGTGTGGTGTTAGCTCAAGACAGGACAGACAGAATGATCAGTGGGGTGAAAGAGAAAGCTCACACCCAGGCCCTCGTGTTTGGTATGCCATCTGGCTGTTGAAATTAAGGCAGTTTCTTTGCCAAAAGAAATTCCAGATGGAGCAAAGTATTTAATGTTTGAAATTAGGCCATAAAATAATTACAAGAACAATTTGCAATAAAAAACTTAATAAACCTAAAAGTAGTGGAAGAGACCATGGAGGGTAAGACTGGTAAATTTGGCTGCATGGCTACATACATAATTTACACCTGTATACCTAAAAGTCTCAAATAAAATTAAAAACAAAGAAAAATACTATATCAAGAAAAGTATTGGCAATGTATGTGACATACAAGTTTAATACACTCCTATATAAAGAGTCTTAAAAAATCAATAAGAAAAAATGACCACAACAATGGAAAAGTGGTCAAAGCACATGAATAGCCACTTCAGAAAAGAAGAAATACAAATGACTAATATACAAAAGGAATTAATGAACATTAAAAAAGTGAAAAATAACAAATGATAAAATGATACTAACTAGAACTTATTACCAACCAAGATGGCCAATACTTTTTTGCATTATTGAATTTTTGGATTATTGAAACTTTAGAAAGTGTTCATACATTTTAACTCAGAGTAGGAATTTATCCCAAGAAAACACATTATGAATACTTACAAAGGTTTGCGTGTAAGGTGATTAGTTCATCAGAGCATTTTTTTATAAGAAATTAGAAGCTCTCTTAAAACTGCATCCCGTTGGTTTTCACTTACATAAATTATAGTCCCTTCTCTCTCAATGCCAATCCCATATCTCCACCCCAATTCAAAGTATACTAGGAAGAGGTAGGAGGTCATAGAATAGAGAAGGAACAAGGTTGGCATCTCCCATGTGTCTGAACTTGGCCCCTTAATGATCTAGCCTCTTGGCTCTCAGCCTGGCTACACATGAGAATCACCTTGCTTATTATATTCAGCCCCACCGATTGGTTCTGGGTGAGGTCTAGGCCTAGTATTATTTTTAAAGCTCCCTAGGTGATTCTAGTGTGCAGCCAGGGTCAAGAACCATTGCTAACCAGCACTCCCTTTAAGTTGATTAATTACATAGGCTATTGACCAAAGCTGGAACTAACAGCCTCCAGAAGCCCCAGGGAAGCCAAACCATTGCTTGAGCCCGGCCGATCGCGAGTGGGCAGCGGCCAACCTCATGCCCCAAGAGACTGGCCTCCTTGGCCTTGCTACAGCCCGGCCAGCCAAGTGTCTGTTAGATTTAATACCAAAGAGGTCACGGGTGACCTTGACAAACACACTTACCGGCGCGGGATTCTTGACTGTTCTGTGACAAACTGCCATAACAAAGCTACACACCAGTTCGTGTTTCCATTTTTAGCCTCTTTATTACCTCCATCTGTTGGTGGAGACGCGGCGGCAAACACACGGAGTGTGAGCTGCAGTGTTATCTGGTATCGTATGAATAAGGACCGCCAGACTCCTACGGTCTCCCACTTAGGGTGGGGGCTAATGCTTCCTCTGTGGGTGACTCCTTCTGTCCT
>NW_026059318.1:0-10429 GCF_023721935.1 Panthera uncia | reverse complement strand
GAACTTCCAACACTATGTTAATATCGGTGAGAGTGGACATCCCTGTCGTGTTCCTGATCTCAGGGGGAAAGCTCTCAGTTTTTCCCCATGGAGGGTGATATTAACTGTGGGCTTTTCACAAATGCCTTTTATGATATTTAAGTATGTTCTTACTATCCCGACTTCCTCGAGGGTTTTTATTAAGAAAAGATGCTGAATTTTCTCAAATGCTTTTTCTGCATCAATCGACAGTATCATTTTATTGACAGGATCTTTATTAATGTGATGTATCACATTGATTGCTTTGCGAACGTTGAACCAGCCCTGCAGCCCAGGAATGAATCCCACTTGATCATGGTGAAGAATTCTTTTTATATGCTGTTGAATTCGATTTGCTAGTATATTAATGAGAATTGTTGCATCCATATTCATCAGGGATATTGGCCTGTAGTTCTCTTTTTTTTTGCTGGGTCTTTGTCTGGCTTGAGAACCAAAGTAATGCTGGCTTCATAGAATGAGTCTGGAAGTTTTTCTTCCCTTTCTCTTTTTTGGAACAGCTTGAGAAGGATAGGTGTTAACTCTACTTCAAATGTCTGGTAGAATTCCCCAGGGAAGCCATCTGGTCCTGGATTCTTATTTGTTGGGAGAGTTTTGATAACTGATTCAGTTTCTTCACTGGTTATGGGTCTATTCAAGTTTTCTATCTCTTCCTGTTTGAGTTTTGGAAGTGTTTTGGTGCTCAGGAATTTTTCCACTTCTTCCAGGTTGTCCAGTTTGTTGGCATATAAGTTTTCATAGTGTTCCCTGATAATTGCTTGTATTTCTGAGGGATTGGTTGTAATAATTCCATTTCCATTCATGATTTTATCCATTTGGGTCCTGTCCCTTTTCTTTTTGAGAAGCCTGGCTAAAGGTTTATCAATTTTGTTTATTTTTTCAAAACACCAACTCTTCGTTTCATTGATCTGCTCTACAGTTCTTTTAGATTCTATATTGTTTATTTTTGCTCTGATCTGTACTGTTTGTCTTCTGCTGGGTTTGTGGTGTCTTTGCGGTTCTGCTTCTATTTCCATTAGGTGTGCTCTTAGGTTTTGATTTGGGATTTTTCTTGTTTCCTGAGGTAGGCCTGGATTACAATGTATTTTCCTCTCAGGACTGCCTTTGCTGCATCCCAAAGCGTTTGGATTGTTGTATTTTCATTTTCATTTGTCTCCGTATATTTTTAAATTTCTCCTCTAATTGCCTGGGTAACCCATTCATTCTTTAGTAGGGTGTTCTTTAACCTCCATGCTTTTGGAGGTTTTCCAGACTTTTTCCTGTGGTTGATTTCAAGTTTCATGGCACTGTGGTCTTAAAGTGTGTATGGTATGATCTCAATTCTTTTATACTTCTGAAGGGCTGTTTTGTGACCCAGTATGTGATCTATCTTGGAGAATGTTCCGTGTGCATTCGAGAAGAAAGTATATTCTGTTGCTTTGGGATGCAGAGTTTTAAATATATCTGTCAAGTCCATCTGTTCCAGTGTATCACTCAGGGCCCTTGTTTCTTTATTGATTGTGTGTCCAGATGATCTCTCCATTGCTGTAAGTGAGGTATCAGAGTCCCCTGCAATTACCATATTCTTATCCATAAGGCTGCTTATGTTTGTGATTAATTGTTTTATATATGTGGGGGCTCCTGTATTCAGCTCATAGACATTTATAATTGTTAGCTCTTCCTGATGGATAGACCCTATAATGATTATATAATGCCCTTCTTCATCTCTTGTTACAGCCTTTAATTTAAAGTCTAGTTTGTCTGATATAAGTATGGCTACTCCAGCTTTCTTTTGACTTCCAGTAACATGACAGTTCTCCATCCCCTCATGTCAATCTGAAGGTTTCCTCAGGTCTAAAATGAGTCTCTTGTAGACAGCAAATAGATGTTATTGGTTTTTTTAATCCATTCTGATACCCTATGTCTTTTGGTTGGAGCATTTAGTCCATTTACATTCAGTGTTATTACAGAAAGATATGGGTTTAGAGTCACTGTGATGTTTTTAGGTTTCATGCTTGTAGTGATGTCTCTGGTCCTTTGTGGTCCTTGCAACATTTCACTCACAGAATCCCCCTTAGGGTCTCTTGTATGGCTGGTTTAGTGGTGGTGAATCCCTCAGTTTTTGTTTGGGGAAAACTAAAATACATTATTGTAAATCTTTAAAAATACTTTACTCATTTTTGAGAGAAAGAGTCCATGCAGGGGAGAAGCAGAGAGAGAGAGATGCATATTCAGTAGCAGGCTAAAGGCTCTGAGTTATCAGCAGAGAGTCTGATGTAGGGCTTGGACTCTTGAACCATGAGATGATGGTGTCTTGGGGTGAGGTCAGATATCTGACCAACTGAGCTACCCAGCTGCCCCTCCAAAATTCATTTTTATTCTTAAATATTCTCTGAAAGGACTTTGGAAATTCTGGAAAATGAACCAATCCATGCCAAAACTAATCATTGAAATCATTTCAAATATAAAATTCGTTTAATCCTTCATTCACTTATTCACTGAAATGTTTCTAAAAGTTAGAATTTTTATCTTCCTTTTTCAGTGTCTAAATGTGATTGTTTTGAGAGGGCTTTTCAGAGGGTTCATTATTCTTCTACCTTGCCTTATCCCTCCTTTTCCAATGTCTCTAAATTTGGTAATAACCAGACAGTCTGTATGCAAACATCACTGTTCAATGTTATCACATAGTCCCTAATTTGGATCTAGTTTTTATGTGTGGTGAACTTCAGAAGGCCTTTAGTGAGAACTCTATCTTCCATAATTACCAAGGGGTTTAGTATGGAGATACAACTTCCCAATGCCAAGAATCTGGCAAGAAACGTGAAGCAAGGGTCAAATCCTCAATTTCAGAGAACTCCGTTTCCAAACATCCAGTATAAAAGTAATAAATGTGGGAAAGTGTCTTATGAAAGCTCAAATCCAATGGCACATCATTGCATCCTTACTGGAGAGAAGACTTAACAATGCAGCAACTCTGGTAAACTTTTAACCAGTCTTCAAACTTGCTCAACAGCAGAGATTTCATAATGGGAAGAAAGCTTACAAATATAACAATATGGCAAAGGCTTTCAGTACCACAAAACTTGTCAACACGAGGTGTGATATATACTGGGGAGAAGGCTGAAAGGTGTTATACAAAATGTGGCAAAGGCTTTAGGCAGAACTTCAAACTTTGTGACCATCACAGAGTGCATACTGAAGGAAAGATTACCAATGTAAAAAATTTGACAAAGCATTTAATCCTCATCAAAACCTGTCAACATGAGACCGTCCTGAGGAGATAGCTTACAGATGTCAAGAATGTTGGCAAACTCTACCCACAACTGAACTCTCATAAAACATCAGAAAACTACACTGGATATAAACCCCAGAAATGTAATGAATAATGAAAAACTTTGTGTTTAATGTATATTTGAAAAACAACAAACTTACTTGAATATAAAAAACATTACAGCTGTGAACAGTTGGCAAGCTGTGTAATGGAATGTGAAATCTAAATAAACTGAGAGAATTCTCAGCAGAAAGCAGTCAATACCACTTTTGAGACATGATTCTAAATCAGTATTTATTATAGATGAAAATCCAAAGTCAAATCATTCAGATCACTTATTTATCCTTGGACAATGGAGGTGCTATGGGGTGCCAACCCCTCCACAAGTGAACATCTGCTTGTAACTTGCGAGTCCCCAAATTTAAAAACATAGGTACTTTCCCATGGAAATAGCCTATTGTGGACCAGAAGCCTCATCTAAAACAGCCAATAACCCATTTTTAATACATGGCCTATTTTATATGCAGTAATAATAAAGCAAGCTTGAGGAAAGAAAATATTATGGAAATCATAATGAAGAGAAAACAGATTTACAGAATATATGTAAATTTGTGTATAAGTGGACGCACACTGTTCAATCCCATGTTCTAACATGGTCAACTGTGTTTGTTAATCTGCGTGAAAGGATCAAGGGAAGATGGATGTGTGTCTGGAGAGGAATAATGTCACCGTCTCCTTTTTCTTTTGACCATAATTGCAATTTTGGGGGTGAGGGGGTGGAAAATATTATTAGCTTGTGTGCATGCAAAAGGATTTGATTGTTTCTGTCTCTCAGACGTGCAGGGCTGTAGTATGATGGGGAATTCACTCATACCAACTTTTCCATGGAACATAATGGACATTGTCATGTACAAGGTATGAAGAAAGTCTACATTCACATGGTGTTTGTGGCTGATCTATAACAGTGATGTAAGTCACCACGAAGTGATCATTCAGGACATCATTATTTGCATTAAAAGTAAGATAGTGTAGGGATGCCTGGGTGGCACAGTCTGTCAAGCGTTTGACTCTTGATCTCAGCTCAGGTCATGATCTCACAGTTCATGAGTTCAAGCCCCACGTCAGGTTCAATACTGATGGTGCAGAGCCTGCTTGGGATTCTGTTTCTCCTTCTCTCTGCTCCTCCCCTGCTTGTGCTCTCTCTGTCTCTCTCAAAATAAATAAATAAACTTTTAAAATAATAAAAATTTTTAAAAAATAAGTAAATACAAGTAAGATAGAGGAACATTCTGAATTTTAAATAGATATGCCAGTTTTTTTCCAAGGAGATTATGTTAGCTGTTGATTAAAATTTGCATGCATCTTCATAATAGCAATCGATAGAAGTCAAGAATATTAGGCAGTTGAAATAGAGATTTTCACACATCTTAGGCAAGCATAGCTAACTCTTGCATAAAAGGGTGTAAAATTATTGTAAATCCACATTTATTCAGTAATGAGCCTCAGCTTGCACAGCATGGAAAGCACAACTCACAGATTCTTATATCAGAGGAACAGAATAGTTCTTGAATGCTTGAAATGGGTGTTTTGACCAAGGATCGTACAGTGGTTTTGCAACGGTATGTTTAGCATGTGTTTGAACTTAATACATTTTGATTAAGAACACTGAATAGATTTTAATGTGTTAACACTGTCTTAATGAATGAACTGTTCCCCTACACCAACCTTAGCCTGCCCCACCTTCATTAAGGTTGTAGGTAAACAGTAACACAAAGTGCACTTGACCATTGAACAACATGAGTTTGGTCTGTGTGGGTACATTTATAGTCAGGTTTGTTCATTGTACAGAAATTTATTTTCTCGTCTGATTTTCTTAACATTTTCCTTTTTTGAAATTACTTTCCTATAGGAATGCCATGTATAATACATATAACATAAAATATACATTAATCGATCTCGATCAAGTTCCTTGTCACCAGTAGACTATTAAAATATAGTGTTGGGGAGTCAAATTAATACACAGATTTTCAATGGCATGAGGGGTGGCCACACTGAACCCCTGCATTGTTCAGGCATCACTCATGCTTGGGAAAGCAGTGGGATGATATCCCTAATAACTATTCTCCGCAAGTTTATGTATTCTAACTTCCTTATTGTGACTGCTGGAACATTAAGGTGCTGTTAATATAGATGACATGGAAGTATTCTTGAGAGCATAGCTAGTCAATTTCTTCTTTTTATTTTTTTCAACATTTTTTCATTCCTGAGAGACCGAGCATGAGTGGGGAATGGGGCAGAGAGAGAGAGGGAGACACAGAATCTGAAGCAGGCTCCAGGCCCTGAGCTGTCAGCACCGAGCCCGATGCGGGGCTCAAATCCACCAACTGTGAGATCATGACCTGAGCTGAAGTTGGGACACTCAACCGATTGAGCCACCCAGCTGCCCCTAGAGCATAGCTACTCAATTTCTTGATACTGTGGCCATGGGATCCATTTTGTATAACCAGACTGGCTACAGGGGGATTGAAGGGACTCTAGCTAGACCCAGCAGCCAATAGAGTAGATAATGCCCTCAAAGTCTCAAAGTAGTTCCTGCTTGGGCTTCCCCAGTAACCTTTGTGAAAGAGCACCCACTCCCAGTGTGTCTACCTTCAGCATCCCTTAGAGAAGAGCCCTGCAGAGTTCACCATGCTCTTTTCATGTGGGTTTGACTTGTACATTCTAGACTTAGCTCAGGAAGTGCAAAGCACTCCAACTGTAGACCCTACAAAAGGCATCTGCCCCAGTTCCTGCCAATGTCTCTGTCTTCACTCAGCCCTGACCTCAAGGCATATTGGGTACATCCTGTGGGATCTGTGAGTAGCAAACTTTATTGTTTCACATTCTTTGTTTTCTTTTATTCAACCATGGCTCACAATCCAATGTCCGCAGTTTCTGTTTAACTCCTAAGGGAACAAAGTTATTACAACTATAATTATAAGCCATATGTACAGAATTATCATTTATTGTTTTTAACATTTTACACTCTTTTTCTCCGCTTATGTTGTTTTTAGGAGTATACAGAACACAAATATTTATGGCTTGGATACGCACAGAATACAGTATGTTATATTAAGCTAAAGATACGTTTTAGTTTTTTGTTCTTTTGTTTTTAATCTTTTTTGATGTTCATTTAGTTTTGAGAGAGAGAGAGAGAGAGAGAGAGAGAGAGAGAGAGAAACAGAGCATGAGCAGGAAAGAGCCAGCAAGAGACAGAGACATAGAATCCAAAGCAGGGTCCAGGTTCAGAGCTGTCAGCGAACAGACCAACATAAGTCTTGAACTTATAAATCGCAAGGTCATAACCTGAGCTGAAGTTGGATACTTAGCCAACTAAGCCACCCAGGTGTCCTGCTAAAGATGTAGTTTGGAATAAAAGAACTAACTAGAAAGAAGTGCAAGTATAGGGGTGTGTATATTTAAGTGTGTGTACCTATATCTTCAGAAGGAAAGGGACTATTAGATCCAATGAGGTAATTTCAAAATTGATGCTTTATGTAGTAAACAAAAATGTTACAGATTGAAAATGGGAATAATTTTCTATAGATCGTATTCGATTCATTTCTCCTAAATCTCCTGCATCATGGCTTGAGAATCTCCCCATGCAAATCCTGTCTTGTCTACCTGCCTATTAGTTATGTAGCATATACTCTTCCTCATTCAAATGTTTAGGAACTGCTGCTTATCAGGTATACCCAGGGATGTTAAGGATGGTTTGCATGAAATGACATGGTGTTCCAAAATTAGTTTGATTATGGGAGTAGTTCAACAGTGAACATACTAAATTCCGTATAGTTTTATTAATACATTTCACTTCTCTCAATTGGAGAAGAACACGAAGTAAGATTTCTTTAGTTACTGTTCTTTTTCCTTCTTGGAAGTGGTATCATCCAAGTTGTCCACTTGGAGAGTGAAAACTTCAGAGTGAAAACTTGCAGATTCATGTGTCAAGGGTTGTTTTAACATTGACTTGATGAGACCAAGCATGTGACGTTGCTTGGTTCTTACTAGATGTTCTACATGTAGGGAGAAAACAATCTTGTGTTAGGAATAATTCTGCAGCCCAAAGAATACTGAAAAACATCTAGGCTGAAGCATTGCCATGAATTCTTCACGTGGGGAGAGGACACCGTCCAAGATGTGTTGCTGACTCTGGATGGAGAAGGATACATTTTGCTTGTTTTCTTTCTGAATCGTCTCCAGTTTTTTCATTTTCTCATCTCCATTACAGTGATGCAGGCATCACAGCTGTCCTTCTATGCTGTGTTGTGGATATCCCATTTTTACCGCTCTCCCACTCCCACATAAGCCGCACAGACTCTGGTAGGTTCTTAGGTGTGATTTGGAACTTTTAATTCAAAGGGAAATGGTTGTTAACCGGTATAGAGGCCATACCTGAGATTTAAATACAATGTGGTCATCACTTCCCTGGAGGAAAAGGAAAACATCAATGGGCCACAGGATTTTCTCATTCACTTGGCATAGAGAGAGTTGTGAGGACAGATAGAATATGAGGATGCTATCCTTGACCAGAACGATAGGTCCTACTAAAAGCACATATGGAGAATTCTTGAAATGCAGGGAAAGATCTGATAGGAATCCTCCTTTGGTCACTGTAAAGTCTTAGGAACATACTTGTAATGAACAAATGTGACAGACATGGGGACATGGGAAATGTGGTAGGTTCTTAGGTTGAGGGAAGTCAGATCCTTTCCTCATGTGTTCATGAATTCCTTGGCCGTCCTCAGGACCAGTTGCTTTGGATGCCATAGGTAACCATCCTTTCCCAGGCCCAGATATGTGGCAGTAGCTGGAAAGGGGAAATACGAGGATTTAAACAGTGTGGCCACTGCTTTAAGGTGTCATGTGACAGGAAGTTGAAGATGAAGCAGGCTTCTGAACACTAACAGAACCAGCAAGGTGGGTGTGGTGTTTCCACAAAGCACTGGCATCCCAGGTATACAACCCCAACACCTCTCTGATCCCTAAGATTGATGACATCCCAGGTATCTTGACTCCCTGCCAGCAGGGACCTCCCTGACTTCCATGCAGCCCCACGATGAGGCTAGTCCTGTGCTCTGGCCTGTGTGCAAGACACAGATTAGTTGGGTACCAGATCACCGGTCACCAGTAGCGAGGATGTCTGCTTCACAGAGCCCACGCGGTTTTGGGGTTAGATGTCCCTGTGTTGTTTTACAGCCCATGGTCTTTGTCACCCATCCTGACTTGAGGGGAAAGAGGATTTTTATCAGTTGTAGAAACTGATAAGATAACGTTGGGTAGCATGTGATAGTCACATTTCACATTGGTTCAATTGAAAGATAATAATTCATTTCTCAGTACCTGTTATTCTGTGGTAAGCACACCATGAAATGTTGATGTGTACCTACAGAAAAGACAATGTAAATGGAGGGATGCCTGGCTGGCTTAGGCAGTAGAGTACCTAACTCTTGAATGCTTGGCTGGAAGTCAAAACCCTATGTTGGGTGTAAGGGTTACTTCACACACAAAAAATTAAAAATAGAACTGGGTAACTCAGTCAGTTAAGCCTCTGAATTTGGCTACGTCATGATCTCATAGTGCATGAGTTTGATCCCCACATCGGGCTCTGTGCTGACAGTTCAGAGCCTGGAGCCTGCTTCAGATTCTGTGTCTCCCTCTCTCTCTCTCCCCTCCCTTGCTCATGTTCTGTCTCTCTCTGTCTCAAAAATAAAGAAAAACTTAAAAAAATTTTTTTAATAAAGAATAAGATCCAGAAGGCACAGAGAACTCCCGTCAAAATCAACAAAAGCAGGCCCACACCAAGATATATTCGAATTAAATTTACAAAATATGGTGATAAAGAAAAACTCTTCAAAGCAGGAAGATATCTTTCACTTATCAGGTACAACCATAAGGTTACCTGGTGATTCTTAAACAGAAACTTGGCAAGCCAGAAGGGAGTGGCATGATCTATTCCATGTGCTGACTGGGAAAAATAGGCAGCAGGGAATTCTCTACCCAGCAAGGCTGTCATTCAGAAGGGAAGGAGAGACCGAGTTTCCCCGACAAGCAAAATCTCAAGGAATTCCTCACCACTGAATTGGCCCTGCAGGAAATGTCAAAGGGGAATCTTTAAGTGCAAAGAAGACACCAAAAGTGACAGAAAAAGGATCAAGAAAGTTTCTAGAAACAATGACAAAACGAGTAATAAAATGGCAATAAATATATATCTATCAATAAACACCTGCAATGAAAATGTACTATACATTCCAATCAAAACGCATAGAGTCTCTGAATGGAATAAACCAACCAAACAAAAACAACAAAAAAATAAACCCCAGGCCCATCTATATGCTGCCTACAAGAGACTCCATATAGACCTGAAGACACTTAAAGAAAGAAAGTGCGGGTGGTAGAGAAACCTTTCTCACGCAGATGAAGGTCAAAAGAAAGCCAGAGTAGCAATACTTAGGATGGACAAACCACGTATTTTGTTCTTGTGTGGCAATTATCCTGCTTTGGTACTAGGGTAATGCTGGCCTCCTAGGGTTATTTTCAGTGGGTTCCCTCTATTCTACTTTTAAGATTTTCATGAAGATTGTCCTAAATTTTGTTTTGTTTTTAATGTTTGTCAGAATTGGCCAATGAAGATAAGAGGTTGTGGGCTTTCCTATGCTGGGAGGTTTTTTATTCCAAATTCAACTTATTTTTTTGTGAGGGTCTAAGAAGATTTCCTATTTCTTGAGTTCAAGATTCTTTTCTCAAATTTGGTAACTTGTGCGTTGTTTAAAATTACATTTTTTTACAATTTTGCCTAACTTGTTAGTATATAATTGTTGATAGTGATTTGTTATCACACTATGTATTTCTGTGGTTATCTGTTGTGAGGTTTCTGTTCCATTTCTCCATTTGGTGTTTGAGTTGTCTCTCATTTTTTCTTAGTTAATGTAGTTGAAGAATTTCCAATTTTGTTTGTTTTGAAAAACCTGGGCATTATTTTCCATGTTATTGTTTATTCTGCTCTCTTATTTCTAATTTTTAAGTTTTTAGGTTTATTTTTTCATTTATTTTGAGCGAGAGAGAGCACATGCAAGTGAGGCAAGGGCCAAAGTAAGAGAGACA
>NW_026059317.1:0-10437 GCF_023721935.1 Panthera uncia | reverse complement strand
ACACACACACACACACACACACACACACACACACACCCCAGCCACCGGCTTCAGAGGTGACCCAGACAGACAGACTGACAGACACAGACGCTGGGGGGTGGGGGGGTGGCGCTGAGGGCACAAAGGGCGGGGGTGCGAATGAGCCAGGGAGAGGCGGGACCGGACACATGGAAGGAGGGAGGAGCCGGGGCTGAAGCGGCAGGGGGGGGCACCCCAGGTGGGCGGAGGGGGGATCCCCACGGGGTCGGGGCGGCGAGAGGACACCCCGACAGCCTCCGCAATGTCCGGGGCCCAACTTCCAGCGCAACATGTGTAGCGGCGCCCTCGCCTAGTTGGGGTGGCCGCAACCTTGGGGGACAGACAGGGCAGGACGGGCCCGAAGACGAAGAGAGAGAGCCAGCCAGAGCCAGGGACAGGCAGGAGGTCCCCACCGCCGCCACCGCCACCGCCACCGCCGCCGCCGCCGCCGCCGCCCCAGGGCCTGGGCCCCCAGCGGCTCCCTGAGCCCTCCGGGGAATCTTCGGGTCGTTGGACTCTGGGTTCCGGTCCTGTCCCCCGCAATACCCCCCCACAGAACAGGGTCATGAAAAGGTAAGGCCGGGGTAGGGGATGCAGGGGTGGGGGGTGGGGGTGGGAACGCGGACCCCCAGAGCTAGGACCGGGAAAGTTGGCCAGGGGCCTCAGGGAAGGAGGGGGACTGAATGGTGAGCAGAGGTCTTTGCCCCTCCCTCTCCAGCTCCCTTGTCTCCTGGGATCTCTCCTCCGCCCCCTCTCTGAGCCCCTTTCTCCTGGGTGCCTACACCTCAGACCTCCTAATCCCCCATTTCTCGGACACTTTGCACCCTCTCCCCAGCCCTGCATACCTGACGCCCCGTATCCCTCTGCCTCCCATCTCTCCATCCCTCTTCCCTCTGTATCCCCCTGCCCGCATTGATCTCCCCCCCTCCTCGCCGGCCGTCCTCTCCCTCTCTCCTCTCGCTCTTCCCCTCCCTTCTCAGAGCTATGAGTCTGCTATTAATACCCCCGCCAAGGACCTTGAGGGCATCCAGGCCCCGAGCCCCCCGAGCCCCAGGCTGCCACCCCTTCCTCAAGGTTCTGGAATACCCTTCCAGCTTGTTCTGGGCACCAGGATTAGGGTGGGGAAGAACGGTGTTGGAGGTGGGGGGGGGGAACGGGATGCCGTCTGCAGCACGACGCGAGGTGGGGGGGGCGGGCTGTTGATCCAAGTGGCCTCTCCTCTCTCCTGTGATGGATTGGGGGGGGGAGTGATGGAGACAGGGACACCCCAGGAATCTCTGGCACCCTCCTCTTCCTCAGCTGGGGGACAGCCTGAGGACCTGAGTGGGGGGACAGGAGGCTGGAGCTGGCTGGGGTTGGGTGGGGGGAGCTCCCAGGATGTTGGGACTGACGGGGCTTGAGACAAAAAGCGGGTCCTTAAGGGAGAAGAGGGCCAGGGGCCTGGACTCCTGGTTTCTGGACATAGAGGAGGCTGGGCACCCAGTCTGGGGGGCAGGAGGGGGCCAGGACTCCTGGGTCCTGGCAGAGGGCAGAACTGAGCACCTGGGCTCCAGAGCCAAGAGTCTTGAGTCTCTATGGGAGAAGTTAGAGCTTCTGTGTCTGAGGGAAGAGGGGGCTGGGGGCTCAGTCTCCTGAGTCTCTGACAGGGCAAGGTGGGGGGGAGGGGTCTGGCTCTTTGGCCCCATGGGAATGGACCTGGGGACTGAGCCTCAGGAGATGGACCTTGGGGGCCTGGGCAATGTGATCCCTGCAGGCACAGGTCCTGGACAGGGCCTCCAGAGGCCCCCCAGCTGCTGGGGGTGCCACGTCTCAGACCCTGGAGGTGTAGGCGCCTGCCCTCCCCGATGGCGGACTGGTCATCCAGCTTCCTGAAGGGTGGGGCTGGAGCCGTCCTCCTGGACCTCCGCAGGGAGCAGGACCCTGAGGTCCCCTAGGACCCAGGCCAAGCAGGGGAAGGTCTGAGGCAGAGGAGAGTCGGAGGGATGAGAAGCCACGGGGAAAAGAGGAAAGAGCGAGTGTTAACCCCGCGGGGGCCAGGCCACAGCTGTGGGTTATTTTGGGGTGGGGGGGGCTATTCTGAGCGCTGATTGAGCCAGCTGCTTGGGGAAGGGCAGAGGAGAGGAGCGGCCGGGGGGAGCCAGGATTTGGGGGGGCCAGGCATACTTGGAGTCCCCACCCCCATCCCTGGGGTGACAGTGGCCCAGGATCGCTGGGAAGGCAGGTGGAGGGGGGCAGAGCAAGGCCTCCAGGCAGGGGAAGGGGTGTGGGCCTCTCCCCCACCCTGGCTATCTGTGGGGTAGAGGAGGCCTGCGCTACCATGGCAACCGGATAGGAGCCTGATTGACAGCCAAGAGGGAACTCTTCCCTGTCTGGACCCCCTCACCCCTTCAGGAAGCCCCTAGTGCAGACTCTAATCTCTCTCCCGGGAACCAGGAGCCCAGGCCCCCAGTGCCCTCCTCCTTCAGACCCAGGAGCCAGGAGTCTGGGCTCCCAGCCCGACCACCCCAGGCAGCTAGCATTCAACAGGGGACACAGGAAGAGATGCTGTATTTCCTCTAATTTACTAAATTGCTCTGGGCTGGGAGCCAGGGACCCCCGCCCCCCCCCCCCCCCAGCTCTCCACAGCTGTGCCCCCCAACCCCACAAGCCAGCCTGGACTGGGACTCTCTTTCTAGCTCTGAGAACAGTGCGGGGTTGGGGGGGAGGGAGATAGAACAGGAGTAACGGGGCAAAAACAGGTTGGGGGTTGTGGTCGAGGTGGGGGGTAAGGCCCTGGGGGCGTTTTCTCCCCTTGGGATGCCCCACTCATTTCTTTTTGTCTCTTCTTTCTCTCCCCCCACACACCTGACCCCTTTTCCCTTTCTTTTTTTTTTTTCCCCTCACTTTTTCTTCCTTTCATTTTTGATCCCTCCTGCCACCCGCCTTCCTGGCCTTCCTTTCATGTCTGTGCTGGGCACCTCCCTGGTGGGGGTCTTGATCTTTCCCTTGGTTCGCTATTTCTGTCTTCCTATGTTTTCTGTCTGCTCTGCCTGCCTCCTCCCTCAATCTCTGTGCTGCCTGTTCCTCTCTCGTGTGTCCGGGTCTCTTGGTGGCCGTGGGGTCTGTCTCCGGCTCTCCGGGCTTCTTTCCGTTTTCCGCCCTCTGTCCAACTTTCTCGCCTCTCCTATCTCTCCCGCCTTCCTTGCTTATCTCTGCCGTCTCTCCCGGCCTCCCTGTCACTCCCCCCCTACTTCTGTCGCTCTGGCTTATCTCTGCCACCTTCCTCTCCCGGTCTCTGTCACTCTGCGCCTCTCTACCCCCCGTCTCTGTTTCTCCTTTCCCTCTCCCTCCTTGTTCCCGTCCATGCCTCCCTCCAACCATCTCTCTGTGGCTGTTTTCCTCTCACTCCCTATCTCCCTGGGTCTCTCTCTCTGCTCCCATTCTGACCCCATCGCTGTGGGTTTGTTACCCATCCGTCCTGCATCATTGTCCACCCCATTCTTGCCTCGTCTCTTGTCCCTCCCTCTGCACCTGCTCTGTCCCCGTTACCCACCTCTACTTTCCCTGGCTCTGTGGCCGTCCCTGTGCCTCGCTCTCTCCGTCTCTGGCTCTCCCCGTGTCCGTGCCTCTCTCCGCCTCTACTACCCCGACCTTTCCCTCTCCTCCCTCTCTCTGCGTCTCCCCTTCCCTGTATCTCCTCTTCTCCGTGTCTCTCTGCATCTTGTCCCCCCCGTCTCGGTCTCCCCATCTCTGTGTCTCCCTCTCCCGTGTGTCTCTCTCCGCTCCCGGGGTCTCCCCGGCTCTGCGCGCCCCCTCTCCCGTGTCAGAGGCCGCCCGGAGGGGCCCGCAGGCGATGCGCGGCGCCGGTGGCCCCCGCGGCCCTCGGGGCCCCGCTAAGATGCTGCTGCTGCTGGCGCTGGCCTGCGCCAGCCCGTTCCCGGAGGAGGCGCCGGGACCGGGCGGGGCCGGCGGGCCCGGCGGGGGCCCCGGCGGGGCGCGGCCGCTCAACGTGGCGCTCGTGTTCTCGGGGCCCGCGTACGCGACCGAGGCGGCGCGCCTGGGCCCGGCCGTGGCGGCGGCCGTGCGCAGCCCGGGCCTGGACGTGCGACCGGTGGCGCTGGTGCTCAACGGCTCGGACCCGCGCAGCCTCGTGCTGCAGCTCTGCGACCTGCTGTCGGGGCTGCGCGTGCACGGAGTCGTGTTCGAGGACGACTCGCGCGCGCCCGCCGTCGCGCCCATCCTCGACTTCCTGTCGGCGCAGACCTCGCTGCCCATCGTGGCCGTGCACGGCGGCGCCGCGCTCGTGCTCACGCCCAAGGTGCGCGCGACCCGCGGGGGGGGGCGGGGCCGGCCGCAGGGGGCGGGGCCCAGCCTGAGGGTCCGCATCTGGGCCGCAGTGGGGCCGGCGGGTGGAGTCAGAGCTAGGTAAGGGGCGGGGTTGACACGGAGGGGCGTGGTCTATACAGAACTCGCGGGCCCCTCCGGGGGACTGACCTAGGAGCAGGGTCTGAGAGAGGCCCTGCGTGGCGTGGACGGTCAGAGTATGGGGAGGGTTGAGGGTCTGCGGGAGAAGCGAGTCGGGGGGGGAGGGGGAGTGGCACCCGGGGAAGAGGCGGGGCGGGGCGGGCCAGCGAGGGCCGGGGACTGGTTACAGATAGGGACCCGCCCGGGATGTAAGCTTTGAGGGCGGGGTGGGATCTGGGATGGGCAAGGGGAGAGTCGGTTGGAAAGGAATGGGGTTCAGGAAGGGGTGAGGCCTAGTGAGGAGGCGGGGGCCAGGAAGGCAGGGAGAGGGCCAGGAAAGAGGGTACTGAGGTCAGGGACGGGCAGGGGCTTGGCCTGGAGGGCATGGGCTCCAGAGGTCGAGGTAGAAGGACGGAGCCATCCGGTGAAAGGAGGGGCAGGAGAAGGGGAGGAGTCGTTAGTGAGAGGTGGGCCGGGGAAGGTAGTCAGGGAAGGGGCAGCCGGTGAGGAGCCGGTGAGGAGCCAGGCCAGGAAGGTGGCAGGGCCTACGCTGTGGACTAAAGGGGCGGGGCCTAGACAAGGAGACAGTCGCGGAATGGGGGTTGGGCAGAGGCATGCCCCAGTTGTAAAGTGTGGAAAGAGAGAATCCGGAGGGTGGGCCTGCGAGGATGAAGGGCCACCGGAGAGGCAGGCCCAGCCGAAATGAAAGATCAAACCCAGGACCCTGCAGGGGAGAGGGGGCGGCGGCTGGAGCTGGCTGCGGCCCCGCAAAGAGGTCTGCAGCCCGAGGGCACAGGGGGACCAGCTGGAGCGGACTTCTGGTAGGAAAGGACAGAACTGGACCAAGTCTGGTGTGCGGACTGACAAGGAGAAGGGATCCGCTAAGAGGAGGAGCCTGAGAAGGGGCGGGGCCTGAGAAGGGGTGGAGCCAGCGGAACAGAGGTGGCATTTGCCGTGGATGGGGCCATCTGAGTGGGCGGAGCCTAAGTCCCCAGCAGGTCCCTGCTGAGAGGGCCGGTGGCCTTGTGACTAGGTCAGAATTACATCCTGGGATTCGTAGCTCTCTCCTGACCGGAGCATTCTGGGAAGGGCCTCTGTCCAACTTTCTTCTCTGAGACAGGAGTTGCCCAGAGATTTGCAGGCAGATCCCCTTCGAGGTGACTTCTTATGACGGCGTGGCTGCCACCTTTGTCGCCTACCGAGGGATGTGGTTCCTCCTGCCTCCGTTGCCCCTGATAAATGTGGGCCTCTCTGTTTACGGCCACCCGGGAACTGGGACCCTGCTCAGAGCCCTCTCGTTGCCTTCCGGGAAATGTAGTCCCTTCAGTATCTCTGGATGGAAGAAGGCGTGGTCCTCGCAGGGCCATCATGCCTCCACTGAATGCCGGGACCGTGACCCCCTCAGCACATCTCCACTTGCCAAGGACGAGGCCCTCTCGGGATTCTCGTTGCACGCTGGGAGGCCTCATCCCCTCAGGACAACCGCCCAAGTCTCCTACCCGTATAACCACAGGCACACGCCTGGGAAGAAAGTCCGTTTCTTGTCACTGAGGGCTGATTCTGTGCCAGGGCTGTTTTAGCTTCTGGGGAAGACAGTTATGAAAGGAAAAAAAAAAAAAAAAAGATACGCCCCCTGCTGTCTTACGTAGTTTGCATTCTAACGGGGAGACAGCAAATAGCAGATGCCAAAATCTGTCCTGGAGGAAAGGTAATGACTGAGGATGGGGCTCCATTCAGTAGATGGCAGTCAGGGGAGGCCTCCCTGAGGAGGTGATAACCGAGCTGGACCTGACGAATGAGGAGCAGTAGATCCAGCGTGAAGGAGCTGGGGGAAAGTGTGCCCAAGAGAGAGAGAGAGAGAGAGAGAGAGGCCAGCTACGGGCCAAGCCCTCCAAGCTGGAAGGAACTTGATGTGTTTGAGGAAGAACAAAGAGGTGGGGGGTGGCGGGGAGGTGGGGGGTCAGAGAGGCAACGAGGGGCCTGTTCACGCAGGGCCTGTGGACCACAGTGAGGACTTTGGCTTTGACTAGAAGGTAGAATTATTGGAAGGTGTTCAACCCAGAAGGGATTTGATCCAACTGGTATTTTGACAAGATTGACTCTGTCTGGCTGCTGGATGGAGAATGGACTGGAAGATTGGGGGGGGAAAAAGTGTTAGCGGAGAGGGGTCAGGAAGCTGTTATAGTTGTCTACGCCAGAACGTGACCAACGAGGGTTGTGATAAGGCGGCAGACCAGAACATCTGTGGAAGAACAGATGACTGGGGTTATGTTTTGAACGGAGAGCCGAGAAGACTGTAAAATGGCCTGGATCAGGCAGGAGAGAAAGAGAAGGAAAGGAGAATTTAGCTTTGGGACCTGAGCATCTGGGTGAATAAGGATAGGAAGAGAGGGAACAAGTTTGAGGCCAGGGGGAAAGATCAAGATCAAAATCCTAATTTTGAGATGCCTCTGGGAAATCCAAGAGGAGAGGTTGAGAAGAAAGGGGGCTAGGTCCGTCTGAAGTCCACGAGAGAGGTGGTAACTGTATAGGAGCCAGCAACGTTCCGTCCCGGGTAGTAGAACTTTCTGCGGTGATGAAGATGGTCTATATCTGCCCGGTCCAGTCTGTCGGCCACTAGCCATGTGTGCTATTGAGAGCTTGACGTGTGGTTAGTGCAGCCAAGGCGCTAAATGTTACTTAACTTCAATTAATTGAAACGGGCAGCAGCTACCATATTGGACAGCACGGGAGGCAGTTTTTTGTTTTTTTCTTTTTTTTTCAGTGTTTAGTTTTGAGAGCGCGAGCTCGAGACAGAATCCAAAGCAGGCTCCAGGCTCTGAGCCTGAGGCGGGGCCTGAACTCACGAACTGTTAAGATCATGACCTGAGCCAAACAACCGCCTGAGCCACCCAGGCGCCCTATGGAGACAGTATTTAAATGCGCGGGTCTGGATGAGATCGCCAGGGAGGGAGGACGGAGAGAAAAGAGGAGACAAGGGCACTACTGCATTTAGAATACTGAGTAACTGTCCAACAAAGGAAAAAGTCATGGAGGTAGCAGGCAAACATCAGAGAAGGGCAAATCCACCCAGCGAAGCTGCTTCCGGCTGGGAGTGACGGTACCTTCGGCACCCTCGTTGCATGCTGGGAGATGTAGTCCCTCTCGGTGGTGGCTGGGGACTGTGTAGTTCCCTCCCTGGATGCTGGGCGTGTCCTAGGGTGATGTGAGCTGCTGTAACAGATAAACCCCCACGTCTCGGTGGCTCAGCCCCATAGAAGGCTGTTTCTCACGCGTATAAAGTCCAAACAGGTGTTCCTGACCGCAGGGGGCTCTCCTCCAAGGGATGTCTCAGGGACTCAGGCTCCTCCCTCTTGCGGCTCTGTAATCCCCTAGGACCTCAGAGCTCTCTGCTGGGGCCTCTGCCCCGGTGCTCAGGCAGGGAGGAGAGTCAGGTGCACGGGGAGGCGAGAGAGCTTTGACGGATAGGCCTAGAACTCAGTCGCGAGGCGACACCTACCCCAGGCCCAGCTCTGTGCTCCAGCAAGACAGGCAGAGGGGTCTGTGAAGCGCTAGGCCACCGGGGTGCCCTTGTCAGCTGCCGGGAGATGAGATCCCTCTTGACCACTGGGAACCGAAGGCCCCTCAGGGACTGCTGGGAGCTGTGGCCTCCGCACATCACGGGGCCTGACATCCCCCTCCTCCCCGCGCAGGAGAAGGGCTCCACCTTCCTGCAGCTGGGCTCGTCCACAGAGCAACAGCTCCAGGTAATTTTCGAGGTGCTGGAGGAGTACGACTGGACGTCCTTCGCAGCGGTGACCACGCGCGCCCCCGGCCACCGGGCCTTCCTGTCCTACATCGAGGTGCTGACGGATGGCAGCATGGTGGGCTGGGAGCACCGCGGGGCCCTGACGCTCGACCCTGGAGCGGGCGAGGCGGTGCTGGGTGCCCAGCTCCGCAGCGTCAGCGCCCAGATCCGCCTGCTCTTCTGCGCTCGCGAAGAGGCCGAGCCGGTGTTCCGGGCCGCGGAGGAGGCGGGCCTCACCGGGCCTGGCTACGTGTGGTTCATGGTGGGGCCCCAGCTGGCTGGAGGCGGCGGCTCGGGCGCCCCGGGCGAGCCCCCTCTGCTGCCAGGAGGCGCCCCACTGCCCGCCGGGCTGTTTGCAGTGCGCTCGGCCGGCTGGCGGGACGACCTGGCCCGGCGCGTGGCGGCCGGCGTGGCGGTGGTGGCCAGAGGCGCCCAGGCTCTGCTGCGTGACTACGGCTTCCTGCCCGAGCTCGGCCACGACTGTCGTGCCCAGAACCGCACCCACCGCGGGGAGAGTCTACACAGGTGAGCGGGGGGTTGCTGTAGGAGGGCTGTGGGAAGCCTCTAGAGCCGGACTACCCGCTCGCCGGCCGAGCAGCCTCGGACGGGTCGCGGCCCCTCTCAGAGCCCCGGTGTTCTCTTCTGTAAAGTGGACACAGCGGGGTCTCCTTCCTGGGGTTACACTAGATAACTTGGAAAAGAAACACCCAAGACACAGTGAGCGTGTTATTACAACAGTTCGCGATTTTCAGACGATTGTTTGTTTGTTTCACAGTGTAATGTCTCTGAAATCAATATATGCCTGACGATTGGCGGCTTCTCGCGGTTTAATTGGCAGTGCGTTTTTCTTTCCTTGTGGTACATAGAGATAATGATACATCTTAAGGATTTACTTATTTTTGAGAGAGAGCGTGCGAGCGGGGAAGGGGCAGAGAGGAGGGGTGGGGACAGAAGAGCTGAAGCAGGCTCTGCACGGACAGCAGCCAGCCCGAGGCGGGGGCTCGAACTCACGAACCGTGGCAATCGTGTGGCGATCGGCCTGGGCCGGAGTTGGACGCTCAACCGACTGAGCCACTCAGGCGCCCCGAGTTACATCTTCTACTTGCGGGCACCTCAGATGTGGTGGAATGCATCCAGAGTATAAGCTGGATTTCAGTAACAAAATGACCCCAACAATTCAGTGCCCCAAACGAGGTACAAGTTGTTCTGTCGATCCGGAAATGAGGGGCACCTGGCTGGTTCAGGCGGTAAAGAGTGCGACTCTCCATCTCTGGGTCGTAGGTTCGAGCCCCACGTGGGGAGTAGAGATCACTTAAAAATAAAATCTTAAAGGGGCGCCTGGGTGGCGGTTAGGAGTCCGATTTCGGCTCAGGTCATGATGTCACGGTCCGTGGGTTCAAGTCCCCGCGTCTGGCTCTGTGCTAACAGCTCAGAGCCTGGAGCCTGCTTCGGATTCTGTGTCTCCCTCTCCCTCTGCCCCTCCCCCGCTCAGACTGTGTGTGTGTGTGTGTGTGTGTGTGTGTGTGTGTGTGTGTGAAAAATAAATAAACGTTTGAAAAAATTTAGTAAAATAAAATCTTAAAAAAAAAAAAAATCCAGACATGAGTGTTCCAGGCTATCGCAGGCTCTGTTGTCCCAGGTGATCATTCTGGGACCCAGGACCCTCCCGCCCTGTTGCTCTGCCCCCCTTCTTTGCGGGGTCCAAGCTGCGTCCTTGGCGTGTCTGAATTCTAGTTCCTGAGAAGGAGGAAAGAGAGGAAGTGGGGAGCGAGCGATTTCCTTTTTGGGGCAAGTGCTACGGCAAGGACAAGGCATCTTTTCCGTTGGCGAGAATGACGTCATGCGCCCGGGGCTGCCTGATTGGTTGGTGACAGTGGCGTCCATGCAGATTGGTGAGACGGCAGTTCTGATTGGCTGGCGCCTGCGCCGTGCCAACTGTTAGAGTTCGAAGGTCCCTCCTGCGCGTGCCTGGGCGCTGGCCGCCGGGAGGCCTGGGAAGCGTGGACTCTGGCTGGACAGGCCAGAGGAGGACAGGGTTTGGTGGGAAACAGCATCTCCGCCGCAGGAAGTGTCGGCAATGATGAGTCTGGTGACAGAACAGTGGAAGGAGAGCCCTCTGATCCTGAAGCGAGGGCGAGGGGAGCTTAGGAAGAGGGGGTGGGTGGGGCTTAGGAAGGGGTGGGCGGAAC
>NW_026059316.1:0-10439 GCF_023721935.1 Panthera uncia | reverse complement strand
CTCTCTGCCCCTCCCCCCATCTCAAAAATAAATAAACATTAAAAAAAATTTTTTTTTAAGTGCGTAAAACCACTGAAAATTGGAACTCTCCTTGAACCAGCCATGGATTCTTTTATGGGTAAAGTTACCAAATGACAATGTGTTTTGTTATTTGGATGACAGCCCGATTGGATTCTCCGTTGAATTATGTTAGCAACATGACGCTGCTAAAAAAGGATTTTTAGCTTTATTTCTGACCTTGTATTTTGGTCTCTCAAGTGACTAGGAAGAGAGGCTAAACATTTGGCGGGAGTGGGAGAAGAAGATTTTTCCTCTTGGATATAGTGACGTTGAGCAAGCTACCTAACCTCTCTGTGTCTTGGCTTCCACATTTGTAAAATGGGCAGAATGCTAGTGCCTCTCTCAGAAAGTTGTCTGCGTATGACACCAGTTTACACAGGTGACATACTGGGAGCCAAGCCTCGTACAGAGAGAGTGTCAACACCGTGATTCCCGTTGTCTGCCATATTTTCCCAGTGGGCTCTGCTGCCCTTCATCTCTTGCACAGCCTTTAAATCACAGAAAGGGCCTGTCTCTGCTCCTACCTCGGAGTCCTACAAGTCACTGGTGGTTTCTTATTGTCCCTGCACACCCAGTCTTTAGACCAGAGACTGGCTCACAGAAGCTCAGTAAAACATTGTTACATTACTCTAGATGACACTCTAAATTTCTAGATAACATTGACAGCCTGCCCCTTCCTATTCAATCTAATATCACTCCCTTCTTGTATCCTGCAAACTGAAATGTTAAGTGTGCCTCTTTGTTTATACTGACGTGGTCTAGGTTTATCCTTGAGTAAATACCAAGGTTGTCCAATTATTTCCTAGCTGACGTAAAGTTAGGACTGGCCTATTCTCAAAATGTGGGGGAAAAAAATGGAACAGATTCCAAGAAGGCCTTAACGTTAAACCAGGTTGTTTCAGCTTGAGAGGTCAAAACAGAAATCGATTGCCCACCCCTGCAATGGAAAACACACGAAAATCTTCCCTCTGAAGATCCATGGGGTGGTAACTCACCCTTTTAGTCAGCTGAGTATCCATCATGAAATTGTGCACGTGTTTTTCTGCTTTGGTAAGTTCTAGCTTCCTTGCCACGACAGCTACCACCAGGGCTGTGCAACCAGCACCCTGAAAATCAGAAGAGAAGAGAACCCCAACGAGTTATGATTTTTGGTCTCAGCCACAGTAAAAAATGTTTTTCACCAAGTACATAAGAAGCTGGAGATTAAAAAAAAAAAAGTAACATTCAGTGGCTTTAATAATTATGACCAAAAACACATGGTCAACAAACACAAGTAGCATGCCCGGAGATTGGGATTCAAAACCTTAGTTCACGTATTTTAAGATCTCAAGCATAATATGTGAATCAAACATATTTTAATACTAAGAAATAAATGGTAAAGGGGCAACTTGCTGAAATTGCAGACATTTGTTAAAAAACAGAGCAAGTCTGTCCAGAAATATAACAGGAACAAGTAATAGATGAGTAAATTAGCATAAATGCATGGAGTAGAAATAACAATTATTCTCTAAAAAAATAACACTGCATAATCTTCTCTCAAGATAAGACCAGAGGTCTTCCACCCAATTGACTGTGATGTACCAGGAATGAAAAGAGAGAGCTGCATTATCTCGGTGTATGCACAACTTCAAGATCATGGGAGGATCTCTGTGATTTGAACCTGGACAATGGAGACATAGAAAGTGTTGAAGATAAGGCATAGTCGTCCTGTTCAGATGCTTACCAATACTAAGAAAGGCATGGGTTACCTTTGTTTTGCAAAAGATCAGCAGCGCTGTGTTTTGAATGATAGGCCCCTGTGCAGGTCTCTTGGGAAGAGATGTGAGACACTGTGTGGTACCCCAGGGATTAGAGTTTCCTGCTCCATGATCACGGGCACGAGGTGTGAGGACTTCTTGGTTGTAAGAGCAGTGATTACATACAGGGCCAGGAGGCAGGGCTGGGGCACCTCTTGGGGGGTGGGGGGCCGGAGGCGGTCTAGGCAAAGTCATGCTGTTGCTGCCACCTCATGGGTCCTGGGCACAACTGACTTACCAGGAGAGAAGGGGGAGCTACTGAGGAGCTGTCACAGCCTGAAGAGCTCCTGACAGGACTGTGAAAGGGAAGTCCAGCCCTCCAGAAGGAATCACTCCCCTGAGAGGGCCACAGGGCAGCAGATATTGCCCAACTGTCTCAGTGGACACAGAGCAATGAAGGCAGGGTCCACGCAGGAGCCCAGTGAAGAGGGACACCCAACAGCATGATGTTACAATTGTGGATCTTTCAACAGACTTGAATCCTCTTAAACTAGTTTTTTTAAGTGCATTTATTTATTTTGAGTGGGAGAGAGAATCTCAAGCAGGCTCCACACTGCCAGCGCAGAGCCCGATATGGGGTTCCATCTCACCGTGAGATCATGAACTGAGCTGAGATCAAGCGTCAGATGCCTAACCGACTGAGTCACCCCTGAACTAGTTTTTAATAGCATCACCTTTATGTTCGCAAAAATGGTAACGTGCTCACTGGCTAGTTAGCCAGGAGAGTCTCAAGTTCCCATAAGGTAACGTGGCTTTCCTTATGACAAATAGGTCTGAAAATCACTCATTATGAAAGTAACTCTGCATCTTCCATATAAGGTAGTCTTCATCTTCAGGATCTAATATTGAGGAGTGGTAGTTGCTCCTAGCATGCCCGTGTCCGTAATATGTTATGGCTGTATTAAAATTTTATTTCTGCGATGCTTAAAGACAACGTAATATTTAAATAAGCAAGTCAGAAAATTATATGCCTAATTTGCTCCTAATTTTATTTTTTAGAAAGGACCCACAGTTGGGAACAAATTTAAGGAGGCGAGCAACCTGTACTCTGAAAACTGTAAGACACTGATGAAAGAAACTGAAAAGGACACGAATCCATGGAAAGATATAACAGGCTCATGAATGGGAAGAATTAACAATCTACAGATTTATTGCAATCCCTATTAAAATTCCAATGGTATTTGTCACAGAACTAGAACAAATGAGCCCCAAATTTGTACAGAACCACAGAGAACACAGCTGGGGGTAGCATGCTCCCTGATCTCAATCTACACTAGAAAGCTATGGTTATCAAAACAGTACGGTACTAGCACAAAAACAGACACATACATCAATGAATGGGGTAGACAACCCAGAAATAAGCCCATGCTTATATGGTCAATTTACATCAAAGGGGACAAGAATAAAAAACTGGGGAAAAGACAGAAAGTCTTTTCAATAAATGGTGTTGGGAAAACTGGACCACTTTCTTATACCATACACAGAAATAAACTGCAAATGAATTAAAGATCTACCTGTTAGACCTGAAACCATAAAAGTCCTAGGAGAAAACATAGGCAGTAAACTCTTGGCCATCACTCTGAGGAGTAAATTTTAGATTTGTTTCTTCAGGCATGGGCAACAAAAGCAAAAAATAAAAGGACAATATCAAACTAAAAAGCTTTTGCACAGTGAAGGAAATCATCAACAAAACAAAAAGGCAACACACCTACCTAACAGAGAAGATATCTGCAAATGATAGGTATTCAGATAAGGGGTTAATATCCAAAATATATAAAGAACTCCTACAATTCACTCAATAGCCAGAAAAATCAAATAACTTGATCAAAAATGGGCAGAGAACCCAAACAGACATTTCTCCTAGGAAGACATCCAGATGGCCAATAGACACATGAAAAGATGTTCAATGTCACTAATCATGAGGGAAATACAAATCCAATCCATACCACCTCACACCTGTCATAATGGCTGATACCAAAAGGAAATAACAAGTGTTGGCAAAGATGTGGAGAAAAAGGACCCCTCGTCATGCACTGTTGGTGGGAATGCAAACTGGTACAGCCACTGAGGAAAACACCATGGCAGTTCCTCAAAAAATGTTCAAAATAGAACTGCCATATGATCCAGTAATTCCACTTCTGGGTGTTTACCTGAAGGAAATGAAAACCATAATTTGGAAAGATATATGCATCCCTATGTTTATTGCAGTATTATTTAAGATAGCCAAGGCACAGAAGCAACCTAAGTGTCTATCAATAGATGAACTGATAAAAATGTTGTGTATGTGTACACAATGGAATATTACTCAGCCATAAAGAATGTGATCTTGCCATTGGAAACAACATGAATGGAACTAGAAGGTTTTATGCTAAGTGAAAGAAGTCGGAGAAAGACACGTACTATATGGTTTTTCTTGTATGTGGAGTTTAAAAAAAAAACGGACATCACAGAAAGAGACTAATAAATATAGAAAACAAACTTGCAATTATAAAATAAATCATAGGGATAGAAAATACATTCCAGGGAATATAGTAAATAATATTGTGGTAACTTTATATGGTGACAGAGGGTAGCTAGACCTACGGGGATCATTTTCTAATGTATAGAAATGTCAGGTCACTGCATTATACACTGAAACTTATATTGTATATCAGCTATACTTGAAATTAAAAAAAAATGGCCTTTGGAAGAATACCCATCTATTCTGTTCACTTTCAAATGTTTGCCACAAAATGTACACAGTTTTGGTGTACTGAAAAGGGGCTAATCACAATCAGTGGATGGAATCTGTGGCCACTCAAGATGGCTGTCTATACCTACCCACTGGAGGGCAACACTTGCTCGAGAAATACAGGATCACCTGCAGGCTGTTCCCAGGTGCTTGTCAGTCAGTGAGTTACAAGAGATTCAAGAGCAGGGATGCTTTCTGAATAAGCAGAAAATGTAAAAATCTGAGGGGCTTCCACTGTTAGATATCTGAGAGTGGCAGTTGGCACTCAAAGTTGAGTATTGTTTTCCCCTGGCAGGTGGCCACTGCTGAGATCCTTCTGGAAAGAAATCAACATCCTAACAGGAGTGGAAAATCACTGGTATCAAGAGCCTTTGAAAGTCGATTTTTATTTGTGTTTATTCTTAGGCTCTCTTTTTTTCCTGCTACTGGCCCATTCCTTACTGAGTGTTCTCTAGATCCCCCAAAGTCTTGTGCACGAAAATGAGTATCGCTGTTGCAAACTGCAAAAGCAAGGGAGTGTGACAATTTGGGAATTACTGCAACTATTACCTGTGTATGTCACTCCATTATCCTAGCTGTACCCTTTGATGGTACCTCAAGAGCCACTTAAGAAACCTCTTTCTGTTCATATACAGTCACTCCTTTATTTATTTTTAGTTTATTTATTTTAAGAGAGAGACAAAGAGCATGATTGAGGGAGGGGCATAGAGAGAGAGGACAGAGAGAATCCTAAGCAGGCTTTTTGCTGATGAGGGCCCTGAACTCACAAACCATGAGACATGACCTGGGCTGAAATAAAGAGTTGGACGCTTAACCAACTGAGCCACCCATGTGCCCCTCCTCTACTTTCATTTTAATTAGGGAAGCCATACACTTCTATGTCCCCAGGTCCTGAATAAACCAGACAAGGATGCCATGTGTATAGAATTGGGTTTCAAAGCAGTAACTTTACAAAAATAAAATAAATGTGGAGATATGCAAAATTGCTGGTTCACCTCCGAAAGCTTTCTAGGTCCGAAGTAAATCCCTGTCAACATGAATGTCATTTAAGTCATTTAAGTCACGGTGTGACGCTGCTGTCCACTTAGTATCTATTTCCAGGAGCGTTCTGTTTCATCAAATGAATACAAATGAGAGTAAACATGCTTTTACAACATTTTCTCCAAAGTTGTCGTCATCACAATGGATGTGGAAACAGTTGGGATGAACATATGTTACTCTCTGAAATGAAGATCCCTGTATGTCTTTAACAAGATGAGTCATATTCCTTTCACCAGAGTCAGAAAGTGTATCCTGGTTACTTTTCTCCCATTTCGTTTATGTTACGATGGAAAAACTAAACAGATCATTGGCCTGTCCCTTCAAGATGCTCAGGAACCTAAAAACTAAATGAAGAGAACACAGTGTTTATGAAGCCAATATATTAAAAGCAAATCTTGAGGCTCTCCTTAGCTGGTGTATCTTCTTTCCTTCTAACAAATTAGATGTTGCAAGGGAGAGAGAGGAAGAGGAGGGAGAAAGGCCTTGTCCATAGAAGAGGTAATTATGAATGTTCATCTCCCTATGTCAGCTCAGTGTGAAGCACACAAATGACGACCAGAGTGCCTAAGTAGTAGTTGAATACCAACACCTGAAGAGTCTTAGCTGCTACCAAATTAAAATATAGGACTTTTTGGGGCACCTGGGTGGCTCAGTCAGTTGGGCGTCCGACTCTTGGTTTTGGCTCAGGTCATGATCTCATGGTTCGTGGGTTCGAGCCCCACGTCAGGCTCTGTGTTGCAGTGTGGAGCCTGCTTGGGATTCTGTCTCTCTGCCCTACCCCCTCAAAATAAATAAATACACTTTAAAAATAAAATACAATACTTTTCAGGGCACCTCGGTGGCTTGACCATTTAAGAGTGGGACTCTTGGTTTCAGCTCAGGTCATGATTTCACACTTTGTGAGTTCAAGCCCCACATCAGACTGTGCTGATGGCATGGAGCCTGCTTGGGATGCTCTCTCCCTTTCTCTCTCTGCCCCTCCCCTGCTGACTCTGTCTCTCAAAATAAATAAACTTTAAAAAATTTAAAATATGGTACTTTTCTCCACTCTATATTTCCTCATCAGAGCACAGAAATCGTAAGCCATGTTGGCCCCCAGGATGCCCAAAAGAGACGTTCATCTTCTCCCAGGTAATTTTATCACACAATGTTGGAAAAGTTCAAAGTACTCCCATAATTTTACTTCAGGTCACCTGGTTGTTCTCATCCTGCAAATACTTTCGAGAAGCTTTTTGATAAACCATTCTGGGAGCAAGCTTTTAACCATTTAAGGATGCAAGCCTGTACAGAAGGGAAATTCCTTTATTAGGATGTTTGGGTAAAGGTTTTGATTCTGATTTTAAAAAGGCAGCTGCCAAAGATTTAACACAAATACTGAAATGTGTAATTTTCTTTTAGAAGTCCCAGAATCCCCAGCCTCACCAAGAAGGACTAATGAAAAAAATGCTAGTGTTCAAAATACTCCAGCGTTAAATTAATTATCTTCCTGCAGTTCTAATAATCACTCCTAAAAGCTCAAACTTCAGTGTGATAGCCAATTTCTTTGACCAACAGTAATTAAAATTTGTCAAAACATAGTTAATTTGAAAAAAAAATCATGCTTTTTCCTTAAGATACATCCAAATTAATAAAGCAGCTTTAAGCCTGATTAATATTTTTCATTTAAAAATATCAGCTTATCCTCCAAGAGGAAGGTAAAATGAGTGTTTGAAAATACTGCCCATGTTTCTGTCCCTGGGCTTGAGTGACTCAGTATATAGAACAATAAATAGATTTTAGTACCCTTGTCTGATATAAATATTTTTTCATGAAAGTTCTGGCAAATAGAATTTTCTAAAAGACTCAGCTTTGTTGTTACATCCTACTGGAATTCTGCAAGGTCTCCTTGGGTCATGAAAATCGATGACAAGGTAATTTTGATGAGAAATGCCCCGAGTTTATCAAAGACGGGGTGGTACTTGCGGATAGGAGGGCAGAGGTCAGGTACGGTGTCCTCATCCAATGGAAGAGGGGAGGTGTGTGTGGTTTTTTGAGTTCAGGGATAAAACCGGTGCCTGGAAAACCCAGGTCTCCCTCAGAGTGAATTACTTGTTCAGCTCATTCTTGTACTTGGATGGTTGGAAAGTGGCACATAACTCTGGTCATCAACAATGACGCATCCCCGGGTTTAAATCTCCTTATTAGCAACGGCACTAGTGTGAGTGCATGTACTTTAGAGACAGGAAGGCCAGCCTTGCCAACTAAAAATGCTGATAGTTTAGAAAACTTAGGTGGAACTGTGGCATCTACAAGTCAAAAGCTAGAAGGTCACAACACCTGCCGCCTCTATTTGCCTGTGTTTGAGAGAAACCAGCGGTCATCTTTCTTAAGGAAGTTTCTTGTGCAGAAATGAAG
This sequence comes from Panthera uncia, assembly GCF_023721935.1. Taxonomy (NCBI): domain Eukaryota; kingdom Metazoa; phylum Chordata; class Mammalia; order Carnivora; family Felidae; genus Panthera; species Panthera uncia. Next base: position 2,417 of record NW_026059316.1, on the reverse strand, counting down.
GTCGGCTTGGGGGCATTGGTGGGGAATTTAGCCTTAGGGCTGAATAGGCCCGTGGTACCCCTCCTGCTACCCTGCACAAAATAGGAACTATCCTAAGAATTTAAAGATAGGCTCTCCACACTGAGCCTTTATTTGATGAGATTCGGTGAATACACCAGAAAGACCCCCCAAAATAAATGAAAAGTAAATTAAAAGCTTCTTCAAAGTTAGTATTTGATAGTAAACACCTGATGCCAAATTGTGTAAGACACATATAAAGGATCCTAGGTTTTTATTTTATTATTATTATTTTGCTTATTCATACATGCAGTACCAAGTTTCTTGGGATTTCCATATCCATTGGCAGGGGAAAGAAAAATCGCTTAATGGAAAGACAGAAAGTAGCAGGAATATAACCAGACCTTAGGTTTAGCCCTCTTGAATACCAGTCATTTTCCTTATAAGCTCTTGCTAATTTATGGCTATGTTTTGGAATACTCTCAGACTGAGTGGACAGTGTAGTGTGTAATCCTACTCTTCAGGATTAAAACTGCTGACCTCTGACAGTTGACTGAACCACCATGGGACCTTCAATTAAGGCTCCTCAACACTGGGGTAAATTGATGCTGACAGGATTATTATCCGAAGTTCTCATCCTAAGATGGTATAAAAATTAATGACTATATTATTGTTGTTGTTCCCTAAGTAAAACTTGAAAGATTCACTGGTGCCATGATTTTTCAATTGTTATGAAATGCAGAAGTGTTTGAGCCAAACCTAAATCACACTTCTGAAAGGCACTCACTTGAGTTGAGGAATCCATGGGGGGACCCTGTGGAAGTCCAAGGGGACCATTTATCACACACCAACCTGTGTCCCTAGGATGGGGCAGATGATACTTCATGTTTAAAGGTAATTTTGCCCCCAAATCTGGTCATCCATATTCTACACAAAGGGCCCACAAGAGACGTCGTAATTCCACAGAAATGGAGAGGTGAAAATTGCAAATGAACGAAGGACCTTCATTCTCATATAAGACAGGAGATACTCTGTCACCAATGAGGTTGTATTCTCCTCTTGAAACAATCATCTGTATTCATAAGCAAGGGGAGATGAGAGCTTCCAGAATGTGTTTTGTCTAGATGTGCAGATATGAAAGGGCAGACAGGATAACCTTTTAAATGCTAAGCAAAACAATTCCCTTCTCTGCATCCAGTTGGAGATCATGAGAAACCAGCTCGAGCTGACAATAGCGAAGACACAACAATCTCACAAGGTTGTCTGCCTGCCACCTTCAACCAAAAGAATAAAGCCATTGAGAGAATTCATGCCATTGGTTATGGTGACATCCACACTAATGAATCCTCAGGTCCTTGGTACAACCCCACAGAGGAAAGACAGATGAATAAGGAGAAAAAAGGAATTACAACCTTCATGGCTTTTCTCTGGAAGGGTGATGAGTGACTTATTATACGATCCTAGGATTTTATGGTTTTAAAATACTATCCAGGAGAGAGAATGAGATCTTTGTCTCCTCGGCTTTACTATCAGGTAGGTCTTGGTAAAAAGGAACTTTCTGCGTGATTTGTCTGACCTATCACAGTGTAATACCTCTTCACACATTTCAGTATCTGAGATCCCGTTATTCTAGGATTTCCATCATCATTATGTAGAACATTGTAAACGAAGTTGTAAAAACTATGAGAAAAGCTTTGCCTGATTGGCTTGTATTCACAATTGATATTTCAAGTGAGGAGAGGTTATTTTTTGAAATGTTCACTTGTTACTCTCTTAGAAATATTCTGGAAAACTCTCTCTCCTAATTGTCTAACAATATATTTCTGCCCAGAGCACTGCAGATTAATCTTAATGTCCTTGGCTCCCAAAAATATCACTCATGACACAAATTAAGCTATTTAAAAATTTTAAATCACGGTTTAATTTTGGGTTTGTAACCAATGAAATGTGAACCTCTAAGACGATGCCACAAAATAATTCATTCGCTTCATTAGCTTTATCAAGAAATGCAGTGCTCATTTCTTTATTTGTACATTTTTGAAATGGGTAAGTGTTTTAGATGTTAGCATATGGATCGACTGTATCTTATGTCAAAGTAAAAAAAAAACACATAAAGGTATAAATTCTATCAATTTTTAAAACACAAGAACCAGAAAATTCAAATATAAGAGAAAACAAAGAAATACAGTACTTTGGAGAAAATATACAAGATGATTCAGGGATGGCCCTGTCCTCTCTCAGAAGTATTGTAAGTCGTATTTCTTTTTCACAATTTAGTAGGGGCCAGATGGAGAGAGAGAGAGAGAGAGAGAGAGAGAGAGAGAGAGAGATGGCCCTGGGGAAATCTGACATTGTACAGTTTATCTAAACATGCATTGCAGAAAGCCCAAGGGGCAACAGGCAAATAAATCCCCCCCCCC
>NW_026059315.1:0-10439 GCF_023721935.1 Panthera uncia | reverse complement strand
CTCTCTGCCCCTCCCCCCATCTCAAAAATAAATAAACATTAAAAAAATTTTTTTTTTAAGTGCGTAAAACCACTGAAAATTGGAACTCTCCTTGAACCAGCCATGGATTCTTTTATGGGTAAAGTTACCAAATGACAATGTGTTTTGTTATTTGGATGACAGCCCGATTGGATTCTCCGTTGAATTATGTTAGCAACATGACGCTGCTAAAAAAGGATTTTTAGCTTTATTTCTGACCTTGTATTTTGGTCTCTCAAGTGACTAGGAAGAGAGGCTAAACATTTGGCGGGAGTGGGAGAAGAAGATTTTTCCTCTTGGATATAGTGACGTTGAGCAAGCTACCTAACCTCTCTGTGTCTTGGCTTCCACATTTGTAAAATGGGCAGAATGCTAGTGCCTCTCTCAGAAAGTTGTCTGCGTATGACACCAGTTTACACAGGTGACATACTGGGAGCCAAGCCTCGTACAGAGAGAGTGTCAACACCGTGATTCCCGTTGTCTGCCATATTTTCCCAGTGGGCTCTGCTGCCCTTCATCTCTTGCACAGCCTTTAAATCACAGAAAGGGCCTGTCTCTGCTCCTACCTCGGAGTCCTACAAGTCACTGGTGGTTTCTTATTGTCCCTGCACACCCAGTCTTTAGACCAGAGACTGGCTCACAGAAGCTCAGTAAAACATTGTTACATTACTCTAGATGACACTCTAAATTTCTAGATAACATTGACAGCCTGCCCCTTCCTATTCAATCTAATATCACTCCCTTCTTGTATCCTGCAAACTGAAATGTTAAGTGTGCCTCTTTGTTTATACTGACGTGGTCTAGGTTTATCCTTGAGTAAATACCAAGGTTGTCCAATTATTTCCTAGCTGACGTAAAGTTAGGACTGGCCTATTCTCAAAATGTGGGGGAAAAAAATGGAACAGATTCCAAGAAGGCCTTAACGTTAAACCAGGTTGTTTCAGCTTGAGAGGTCAAAACAGAAATCGATTGCCCACCCCTGCAATGGAAAACACACGAAAATCTTCCCTCTGAAGATCCATGGGGTGGTAACTCACCCTTTTAGTCAGCTGAGTATCCATCATGAAATTGTGCACGTGTTTTTCTGCTTTGGTAAGTTCTAGCTTCCTTGCCACGACAGCTACCACCAGGGCTGTGCAACCAGCACCCTGAAAATCAGAAGAGAAGAGAACCCCAACGAGTTATGATTTTTGGTCTCAGCCACAGTAAAAAATGTTTTTCACCAAGTACATAAGAAGCTGGAGATTAAAAAAAAAAAAGTAACATTCAGTGGCTTTAATAATTATGACCAAAAACACATGGTCAACAAACACAAGTAGCATGCCCGGAGATTGGGATTCAAAACCTTAGTTCACGTATTTTAAGATCTCAAGCATAATATGTGAATCAAACATATTTTAATACTAAGAAATAAATGGTAAAGGGGCAACTTGCTGAAATTGCAGACATTTGTTAAAAAACAGAGCAAGTCTGTCCAGAAATATAACAGGAACAAGTAATAGATGAGTAAATTAGCATAAATGCATGGAGTAGAAATAACAATTATTCTCTAAAAAAATAACACTGCATAATCTTCTCTCAAGATAAGACCAGAGGTCTTCCACCCAATTGACTGTGATGTACCAGGAATGAAAAGAGAGAGCTGCATTATCTCGGTGTATGCACAACTTCAAGATCATGGGAGGATCTCTGTGATTTGAACCTGGACAATGGAGACATAGAAAGTGTTGAAGATAAGGCATAGTCGTCCTGTTCAGATGCTTACCAATACTAAGAAAGGCATGGGTTACCTTTGTTTTGCAAAAGATCAGCAGCGCTGTGTTTTGAATGATAGGCCCCTGTGCAGGTCTCTTGGGAAGAGATGTGAGACACTGTGTGGTACCCCAGGGATTAGAGTTTCCTGCTCCATGATCACGGGCACGAGGTGTGAGGACTTCTTGGTTGTAAGAGCAGTGATTACATACAGGGCCAGGAGGCAGGGCTGGGGCACCTCTTGGGGGGTGGGGGGCCGGAGGCGGTCTAGGCAAAGTCATGCTGTTGCTGCCACCTCATGGGTCCTGGGCACAACTGACTTACCAGGAGAGAAGGGGGAGCTACTGAGGAGCTGTCACAGCCTGAAGAGCTCCTGACAGGACTGTGAAAGGGAAGTCCAGCCCTCCAGAAGGAATCACTCCCCTGAGAGGGCCACAGGGCAGCAGATATTGCCCAACTGTCTCAGTGGACACAGAGCAATGAAGGCAGGGTCCACGCAGGAGCCCAGTGAAGAGGGACACCCAACAGCATGATGTTACAATTGTGGATCTTTCAACAGACTTGAATCCTCTTAAACTAGTTTTTTTAAGTGCATTTATTTATTTTGAGTGGGAGAGAGAATCTCAAGCAGGCTCCACACTGCCAGCGCAGAGCCCGATATGGGGTTCCATCTCACCGTGAGATCATGAACTGAGCTGAGATCAAGCGTCAGATGCCTAACCGACTGAGTCACCCCTGAACTAGTTTTTAATAGCATCACCTTTATGTTCGCAAAAATGGTAACGTGCTCACTGGCTAGTTAGCCAGGAGAGTCTCAAGTTCCCATAAGGTAACGTGGCTTTCCTTATGACAAATAGGTCTGAAAATCACTCATTATGAAAGTAACTCTGCATCTTCCATATAAGGTAGTCTTCATCTTCAGGATCTAATATTGAGGAGTGGTAGTTGCTCCTAGCATGCCCGTGTCCGTAATATGTTATGGCTGTATTAAAATTTTATTTCTGCGATGCTTAAAGACAACGTAATATTTAAATAAGCAAGTCAGAAAATTATATGCCTAATTTGCTCCTAATTTTATTTTTTAGAAAGGACCCACAGTTGGGAACAAATTTAAGGAGGCGAGCAACCTGTACTCTGAAAACTGTAAGACACTGATGAAAGAAACTGAAAAGGACACGAATCCATGGAAAGATATAACAGGCTCATGAATGGGAAGAATTAACAATCTACAGATTTATTGCAATCCCTATTAAAATTCCAATGGTATTTGTCACAGAACTAGAACAAATGAGCCCCAAATTTGTACAGAACCACAGAGAACACAGCTGGGGGTAGCATGCTCCCTGATCTCAATCTACACTAGAAAGCTATGGTTATCAAAACAGTACGGTACTAGCACAAAAACAGACACATACATCAATGAATGGGGTAGACAACCCAGAAATAAGCCCATGCTTATATGGTCAATTTACATCAAAGGGGACAAGAATAAAAAACTGGGGAAAAGACAGAAAGTCTTTTCAATAAATGGTGTTGGGAAAACTGGACCACTTTCTTATACCATACACAGAAATAAACTGCAAATGAATTAAAGATCTACCTGTTAGACCTGAAACCATAAAAGTCCTAGGAGAAAACATAGGCAGTAAACTCTTGGCCATCACTCTGAGGAGTAAATTTTAGATTTGTTTCTTCAGGCATGGGCAACAAAAGCAAAAAATAAAAGGACAATATCAAACTAAAAAGCTTTTGCACAGTGAAGGAAATCATCAACAAAACAAAAAGGCAACACACCTACCTAACAGAGAAGATATCTGCAAATGATAGGTATTCAGATAAGGGGTTAATATCCAAAATATATAAAGAACTCCTACAATTCACTCAATAGCCAGAAAAATCAAATAACTTGATCAAAAATGGGCAGAGAACCCAAACAGACATTTCTCCTAGGAAGACATCCAGATGGCCAATAGACACATGAAAAGATGTTCAATGTCACTAATCATGAGGGAAATACAAATCCAATCCATACCACCTCACACCTGTCATAATGGCTGATACCAAAAGGAAATAACAAGTGTTGGCAAAGATGTGGAGAAAAAGGACCCCTCGTCATGCACTGTTGGTGGGAATGCAAACTGGTACAGCCACTGAGGAAAACACCATGGCAGTTCCTCAAAAAATGTTCAAAATAGAACTGCCATATGATCCAGTAATTCCACTTCTGGGTGTTTACCTGAAGGAAATGAAAACCATAATTTGGAAAGATATATGCATCCCTATGTTTATTGCAGTATTATTTAAGATAGCCAAGGCACAGAAGCAACCTAAGTGTCTATCAATAGATGAACTGATAAAAATGTTGTGTATGTGTACACAATGGAATATTACTCAGCCATAAAGAATGTGATCTTGCCATTGGAAACAACATGAATGGAACTAGAAGGTTTTATGCTAAGTGAAAGAAGTCGGAGAAAGACACGTACTATATGGTTTTTCTTGTATGTGGAGTTTAAAAAAAAAACGGACATCACAGAAAGAGACTAATAAATATAGAAAACAAACTTGCAATTATAAAATAAATCATAGGGATAGAAAATACATTCCAGGGAATATAGTAAATAATATTGTGGTAACTTTATATGGTGACAGAGGGTAGCTAGACCTACGGGGATCATTTTCTAATGTATAGAAATGTCAGGTCACTGCATTATACACTGAAACTTATATTGTATATCAGCTATACTTGAAATTAAAAAAAAATGGCCTTTGGAAGAATACCCATCTATTCTGTTCACTTTCAAATGTTTGCCACAAAATGTACACAGTTTTGGTGTACTGAAAAGGGGCTAATCACAATCAGTGGATGGAATCTGTGGCCACTCAAGATGGCTGTCTATACCTACCCACTGGAGGGCAACACTTGCTCGAGAAATACAGGATCACCTGCAGGCTGTTCCCAGGTGCTTGTCAGTCAGTGAGTTACAAGAGATTCAAGAGCAGGGATGCTTTCTGAATAAGCAGAAAATGTAAAAATCTGAGGGGCTTCCACTGTTAGATATCTGAGAGTGGCAGTTGGCACTCAAAGTTGAGTATTGTTTTCCCCTGGCAGGTGGCCACTGCTGAGATCCTTCTGGAAAGAAATCAACATCCTAACAGGAGTGGAAAATCACTGGTATCAAGAGCCTTTGAAAGTCGATTTTTATTTGTGTTTATTCTTAGGCTCTCTTTTTTTCCTGCTACTGGCCCATTCCTTACTGAGTGTTCTCTAGATCCCCCAAAGTCTTGTGCACGAAAATGAGTATCGCTGTTGCAAACTGCAAAAGCAAGGGAGTGTGACAATTTGGGAATTACTGCAACTATTACCTGTGTATGTCACTCCATTATCCTAGCTGTACCCTTTGATGGTACCTCAAGAGCCACTTAAGAAACCTCTTTCTGTTCATATACAGTCACTCCTTTATTTATTTTTAGTTTATTTATTTTAAGAGAGAGACAAAGAGCATGATTGAGGGAGGGGCATAGAGAGAGAGGACAGAGAGAATCCTAAGCAGGCTTTTTGCTGATGAGGGCCCTGAACTCACAAACCATGAGACATGACCTGGGCTGAAATAAAGAGTTGGACGCTTAACCAACTGAGCCACCCATGTGCCCCTCCTCTACTTTCATTTTAATTAGGGAAGCCATACACTTCTATGTCCCCAGGTCCTGAATAAACCAGACAAGGATGCCATGTGTATAGAATTGGGTTTCAAAGCAGTAACTTTACAAAAATAAAATAAATGTGGAGATATGCAAAATTGCTGGTTCACCTCCGAAAGCTTTCTAGGTCCGAAGTAAATCCCTGTCAACATGAATGTCATTTAAGTCATTTAAGTCACGGTGTGACGCTGCTGTCCACTTAGTATCTATTTCCAGGAGCGTTCTGTTTCATCAAATGAATACAAATGAGAGTAAACATGCTTTTACAACATTTTCTCCAAAGTTGTCGTCATCACAATGGATGTGGAAACAGTTGGGATGAACATATGTTACTCTCTGAAATGAAGATCCCTGTATGTCTTTAACAAGATGAGTCATATTCCTTTCACCAGAGTCAGAAAGTGTATCCTGGTTACTTTTCTCCCATTTCGTTTATGTTACGATGGAAAAACTAAACAGATCATTGGCCTGTCCCTTCAAGATGCTCAGGAACCTAAAAACTAAATGAAGAGAACACAGTGTTTATGAAGCCAATATATTAAAAGCAAATCTTGAGGCTCTCCTTAGCTGGTGTATCTTCTTTCCTTCTAACAAATTAGATGTTGCAAGGGAGAGAGAGGAAGAGGAGGGAGAAAGGCCTTGTCCATAGAAGAGGTAATTATGAATGTTCATCTCCCTATGTCAGCTCAGTGTGAAGCACACAAATGACGACCAGAGTGCCTAAGTAGTAGTTGAATACCAACACCTGAAGAGTCTTAGCTGCTACCAAATTAAAATATAGGACTTTTTGGGGCACCTGGGTGGCTCAGTCAGTTGGGCGTCCGACTCTTGGTTTTGGCTCAGGTCATGATCTCATGGTTCGTGGGTTCGAGCCCCACGTCAGGCTCTGTGTTGCAGTGTGGAGCCTGCTTGGGATTCTGTCTCTCTGCCCTACCCCCTCAAAATAAATAAATACACTTTAAAAATAAAATACAATACTTTTCAGGGCACCTCGGTGGCTTGACCATTTAAGAGTGGGACTCTTGGTTTCAGCTCAGGTCATGATTTCACACTTTGTGAGTTCAAGCCCCACATCAGACTGTGCTGATGGCATGGAGCCTGCTTGGGATGCTCTCTCCCTTTCTCTCTCTGCCCCTCCCCTGCTGACTCTGTCTCTCAAAATAAATAAACTTTAAAAAATTTAAAATATGGTACTTTTCTCCACTCTATATTTCCTCATCAGAGCACAGAAATCGTAAGCCATGTTGGCCCCCAGGATGCCCAAAAGAGACGTTCATCTTCTCCCAGGTAATTTTATCACACAATGTTGGAAAAGTTCAAAGTACTCCCATAATTTTACTTCAGGTCACCTGGTTGTTCTCATCCTGCAAATACTTTCGAGAAGCTTTTTGATAAACCATTCTGGGAGCAAGCTTTTAACCATTTAAGGATGCAAGCCTGTACAGAAGGGAAATTCCTTTATTAGGATGTTTGGGTAAAGGTTTTGATTCTGATTTTAAAAAGGCAGCTGCCAAAGATTTAACACAAATACTGAAATGTGTAATTTTCTTTTAGAAGTCCCAGAATCCCCAGCCTCACCAAGAAGGACTAATGAAAAAAATGCTAGTGTTCAAAATACTCCAGCGTTAAATTAATTATCTTCCTGCAGTTCTAATAATCACTCCTAAAAGCTCAAACTTCAGTGTGATAGCCAATTTCTTTGACCAACAGTAATTAAAATTTGTCAAAACATAGTTAATTTGAAAAAAAAATCATGCTTTTTCCTTAAGATACATCCAAATTAATAAAGCAGCTTTAAGCCTGATTAATATTTTTCATTTAAAAATATCAGCTTATCCTCCAAGAGGAAGGTAAAATGAGTGTTTGAAAATACTGCCCATGTTTCTGTCCCTGGGCTTGAGTGACTCAGTATATAGAACAATAAATAGATTTTAGTACCCTTGTCTGATATAAATATTTTTTCATGAAAGTTCTGGCAAATAGAATTTTCTAAAAGACTCAGCTTTGTTGTTACATCCTACTGGAATTCTGCAAGGTCTCCTTGGGTCATGAAAATCGATGACAAGGTAATTTTGATGAGAAATGCCCCGAGTTTATCAAAGACGGGGTGGTACTTGCGGATAGGAGGGCAGAGGTCAGGTACGGTGTCCTCATCCAATGGAAGAGGGGAGGTGTGTGTGGTTTTTTGAGTTCAGGGATAAAACCGGTGCCTGGAAAACCCAGGTCTCCCTCAGAGTGAATTACTTGTTCAGCTCATTCTTGTACTTGGATGGTTGGAAAGTGGCACATAACTCTGGTCATCAACAATGACGCATCCCCGGGTTTAAATCTCCTTATTAGCAACGGCACTAGTGTGAGTGCATGTACTTTAGAGACAGGAAGGCCAGCCTTGCCAACTAAAAATGCTGATAGTTTAGAAAACTTAGGTGGAACTGTGGCATCTACAAGTCAAAAGCTAGAAGGTCACAACACCTGCCGCCTCTATTTGCCTGTGTTTGAGAGAAACCAGCGGTCATCTTTCTTAAGGAAGTTTCTTGTGCAGAAATGAAGGTCGGCTTGGGGGCATTGGTGGGGAATTTAGCCTTAGGGCTGAATAGGCCCGTGGTACCCCTCCTGCTACCCTGCACAAAATAGGAACTATCCTAAGAATTTAAAGATAGGCTCTCCACACTGAGCCTTTATTTGATGAGATTCGGTGAATACACCAGAAAGACCCCCCAAAATAAATGAAAAGTAAATTAAAAGCTTCTTCAAAGTTAGTATTTGATAGTAAACACCTGATGCCAAATTGTGTAAGACACATATAAAGGATCCTAGGTTTTTATTTTATTATTATTATTTTGCTTATTCATACATGCAGTACCAAGTTTCTTGGGATTTCCATATCCATTGGCAGGGGAAAGAAAAATCGCTTAATGGAAAGACAGAAAGTAGCAGGAATATAACCAGACCTTAGGTTTAGCCCTCTTGAATACCAGTCATTTTCCTTATAAGCTCTTGCTAATTTATGGCTATGTTTTGGAATACTCTCAGACTGAGTGGACAGTGTAGTGTGTAATCCTACTCTTCAGGATTAAAACTGCTGACCTCTGACAGTTGACTGAACCACCATGGGACCTTCAATTAAGGCTCCTCAACACTGGGGTAAATTGATGCTGACAGGATTATTATCCGAAGTTCTCATCCTAAGATGGTATAAAAATTAATGACTATATTATTGTTGTTGTTCCCTAAGTAAAACTTGAAAGATTCACTGGTGCCATGATTTTTCAATTGTTATGAAATGCAGAAGTGTTTGAGCCAAACCTAAATCACACTTCTGAAAGGCACTCACTTGAGTTGAGGAATCCATGGGGGGACCCTGTGGAAGTCCAAGGGGACCATTTATCACACACCAACCTGTGTCCCTAGGATGGGGCAGATGATACTTCATGTTTAAAGGTAATTTTGCCCCCAAATCTGGTCATCCATATTCTACACAAAGGGCCCACAAGAGACGTCGTAATTCCACAGAAATGGAGAGGTGAAAATTGCAAATGAACGAAGGACCTTCATTCTCATATAAGACAGGAGATACTCTGTCACCAATGAGGTTGTATTCTCCTCTTGAAACAATCATCTGTATTCATAAGCAAGGGGAGATGAGAGCTTCCAGAATGTGTTTTGTCTAGATGTGCAGATATGAAAGGGCAGACAGGATAACCTTTTAAATGCTAAGCAAAACAATTCCCTTCTCTGCATCCAGTTGGAGATCACGAGAAACCAGCTCGAGCTGACAATAGCGAAGACACAACAATCTCACAAGGTTGTCTGCCTGCCACCTTCAACCAAAAGAATAAAGCCATTAAGAGAATTCATGCCATTGGTTATGGTGACATCCACACTAATGAATCCTCAGGTCCTTGGTACAACCCCACAGAGGAAAGACAGATGAATAAGGAGAAAAAAGGAATTACAACCTTCATGGCTTTTCTCTGGAAGGGTGATGAGTGACTTATTATACGATCCTAGGATTTTATGGTTTTAAAATACTATCCAGGAGAGAGAATGAGATCTTTGTCTCCTCGGCTTTACTATCAGGTAGGTCTTGGTAAAAAGGAACTTTCTGCGTGATTTGTCTGACCTATCACAGTGTAATACCTCTTCACACATTTCAGTATCTGAGATCCCGTTATTCTAGGATTTCCATCATCATTATGTAGAACATTGTAAACGAAGTTGTAAAAACTATGAGAAAAGCTTTGCCTGATTGGCTTGTATTCACAATTGATATTTCAAGTGAGGAGAGGTTATTTTTTGAAATGTTCACTTGTTACTCTCTTAGAAATATTCTGGAAAACTCTCTCTCCTAATTGTCTAACAATATATTTCTGCCCAGAGCACTGCAGATTAATCTTAATGTCCTTGGCTCCCAAAAATATCACTCATGACACAAATTAAGCTATTTAAAAATTTTAAATCACGGTTTAATTTTGGGTTTGTAACCAATGAAATGTGAACCTCTAAGACGATGCCACAAAATAATTCATTCGCTTCATTAGCTTTATCAAGAAATGCAGTGCTCATTTCTTTATTTGTACATTTTTGAAATGGGTAAGTGTTTTAGATGTTAGCATATGGATCGACTGTATCTTATGTCAAAGTAAAAAAAAAACACATAAAGGTATAAATTCTATCAATTTTTAAAACACAAGAACCAGAAAATTCAAATATAAGAGAAAACAAAGAAATACAGTACTTTGGAGAAAATATACAAGATGATTCAGGGATGGCCCTGTCCTCTCTCAGAAGTATTGTAAGTCGTATTTCTTTTTCACAATTTAGTAGGGGCCAGATGGAGAGAGAGAGAGAGAGAGAGAGAGAGAGAGAGAGAGAGATGGCCCTGGGGAAATCTGACATTGTACAGTTTATCTAAACATGCATTGCAGAAAGCCCAAGGGGCAACAGGCAAATAAATCCCCCCCCCC
>NW_026059314.1:5269-10439 GCF_023721935.1 Panthera uncia | reverse complement strand
GGCTTGGAGCCTGGAGCCTGTTTCCGATTCTGTGTCTCCCTCTCTCTCTGCCCCTCCCCTGTTCATGCTCTGTTTCTCTCTGTCCCAAAAATAAATAAAAAACGTTGAAAAAAAAATATGGAGAACAAACAGGTTTGCTGGAGTGGTTGTAAGAGGGGGGGATGGGCTAAATGGGTAAGGGGCACTAAGGAATCTACTCCTGAAATGACTGTTGCACTATATGCTAACTAATTTGGATGTAAATTTAAACAAAAATTTAAAAAAAACAAGTTAAAAAAAAAGTATGTGCTTTATACAAAGCTATTGAATATAACAATCAGGATTTAAAAATTCTCTATAATCAGAAAATCAAACTGAAATCCATGGGATTTAATTATTATCAGGGAGAACTGCAACTCTTACATTTAGGCTGTAAAATATTAAGCATATTGGTAGAAATTAGAAGGCACCATGGTCTATGCAGCTGTTTTCACCTAAAAGAACACAGGAATATCACTGATCTCATGTTCCTCTTCTCTATATAGAAACAACATTATGTACCTTGGTCACTTATAAAAAAATAGAACGTATATGCCTAGTATATTGTAGGGAATTGAAAATGATGGATTAGTTCATTACTTTCACATAGACTTATTTCCTATGTGAAAAGCACTTGGATGGACACCGAGAAGGATAGTTTGTCTTCTCAAATCCTAGAGTTGAGTGAGATATTTGAAAGGGACACATGATACAGTTGGGATGGTATAAGATGTCGAGGAAAATCAGAGGAAGTTATCCAACCAGAATTGGGGAATGGACTGTCCTCAAGAAGACTCAATGAATTTAACATCTAAGCAGAGACCTAAAAGATGTATAGGAATCAACCAAGTTAATAAATGATACAAAACAGGGCATAGTTTGGGAGAGAGCAGGATTGTTCCAGGCAGAATAGTAAGCCTATAATAAGAGACAGAGGTAAAGGGAAGCTATTATAAACATATATAGATTGGATCGTGGAGTGCACACTATGATTGGGGAAGGATTGAGGAAGCATGGAGGACTGATGAGAGATAAGGCTAGATGGGAAATATGGGTCAGGTCTTTTAGGAGCTTCTAGATCATGTTGAGCCATATAGATATCCTAAAAGACCAATAAGGAATCAAACAGTTAAATTGGAATACTACATGGTCAGATTCAAAGGACAGCAGAGAAGAGCCAAGAATATTAACCATGAGTCTGTTATACTGTTCCAGCTAAGAGATAATAACGGCTTTGAAGAGTGGTGTAGAGCTAGAAGGTGTTGAAAGATTCCAGAGGTCTTTAGAAGATATACATATATGATAGAAATCAGTCTATTCTTGCTGGAAAATCTATTTCCTAGCTTTGTGTACCTGACCCAGTATATGCAATTGTCAGGAATCTATTAATCCCAAATGTCCAGTAAGCCCCACTTGATCAAAGGAGAGCAACTGCTACGATGCCATAGTGCCTCCCTTTGTAACATTGGTTATCTTCGCCTCCCAGAAAGGAAGGTCAGTCTTTGGCAGGGTGCCACATTTGTGTTACATAGAGCCCAGTAGCTCTGGTATCCAGGTTGAAGCTCATAAGACCCATGAAGACTCTGGCTCTCCCATGTAAAGCACCATGTGAAGGACATCAGGGCCCATATAAAGCACCATTCCTAAAAGTGAAAGATCTGGCTTCCAGAGGGTCTGCCAGTTAGTACACCCAGAGATACAAAGAAGTTAACATCCTGTGGGCTAACTGGGATCAACCAGAGAAAGGAAGACAAGAAGGAGCCATCAGACAAATCTCCTTCCTTTCCTCCCCTCCGAGGCATAGTAGATCTATGAGTTCTCTCTGAAAGCTGTCCAGTGTACCTGAGCAGTTGGCTGTGCTGTCTTCCAAAATTGTGGTCAGGCTGTTAATACACCACCTTATGTTTTCTTTTCTTGTCTCATGACTCTACTGTTTTGTTGTCCTGAGACAGCATGTGGCACACACCTTTCCTTGCAAGCATTCCCTTGACTTTTAAAGAATCCAAACTAAGATACTGTATACTCTTGGGTAAAACACTTAATCTTTCTGGGTCTTTGAGTAAGCACCTATTAATATTAGCTATTTTTATTGTCTGTGTGGTGTAATAATGGCAAATGACTTATCTGAATCCATGGTATAATACTAATTGATAAAATTGGGTTAGCTCAAGATTGATCTCATAGTCCTTCTGGGACTATAATTTTCAAATTGGTTCAGTACCTAATAATGTACAAACTTTTCAGTGTGACACCAATTTCAGGCTGGTAACAATTTAATTTCCCAGTTTTATATCACTAACCTCCTTCATAGACAATGAGTTTTCCCTCATTCCCTGATGCACCATATTAATAGCAATAATAATTACAACTATATTCCTTGAGTGCTTTGTGTAAGACAAGCACTAATCCTCACACCCCTATAAGGTAAGTGACTACTATCTTCACTTTACAGATAGAGAAAATGGGTGACAGAAAGATTCCATAACTAGCTCTTGGTGGCACAGCTCACCTGCAGTGGAGCCAGGAGTCCAACCCTGGCATTCTGGATTTGGAAGTCATGTTTGCAACTTTAACACTAGACGATATAAAATACCACTTCACATACCTTAGTGAACATATAAGGCATGCCTTTTTTCGTGTTTTGCCATATTTATATGTTTGCTGCTTTCACTGGATTTTAATTCCTCAAAAGCAAGTTAGCATGTCATTTTTGTAACACTACAGAATCTAGTGCAGTGTGATGCTAGGTACTGGAGAGCAACATTCAATGCTTACTGAATTGAAGACTGTATTAGGACTCAGGAAATATGATAGAGTGGAAAGAAAATGGGCTTTGCAACCAAGTAGGCAGGAGTCAAAATCATAGTATGGATGTTTGCTAGTTATATACTATTCAAAACAACACTTAAGTTCTCTGAGCCTTGCCTTCCTCATCTGTATCACAGGATGGAGAATACTTCCTATGAAGAATTAGGCACATAAGATATGGTTAATTCATTATGTTTGTTTTCATGTCAAGTAATTAAAATGTACTTTTTTTCATTTGTCCCTAGGTTCTAAAGCAGGGCCTGGGATTTTTTTTTGTAAAGGTCCAGACAATAAATATTTTAGGCTTTGGGGACCATATGTTGTAACTATTTAACTCTTCCATTGTGGTGTGAAGTAACCATAGACAATATGTAAAGAATGGGTATGGCTGTGTTCCAATAATACTTTTACAAAAATGGTGCATGCTGGATTTGGGCCATGGGCCATCATTTGCTAACCCCTGTTCTAAAGCATGACACTACAAGTCTTTATCTGAAAGGCAAAAATTTTTTATTGTTTTCTTTATCATTTATTCCTGATTATTTGAGTTATTATTACAAACGCTAACAATGAAAAGGGAGCAATCATAATCATATTTACCAACATATTGTATGTTCAAAATGTGCATCCATGTCAGCCTTTCTGTGTCACATGTTAGGCGGCATTTTAAGATGCTGACCATTATACAATAGGAGGTTCATACCTGGTCCTTTTAAGACAGTCTCAAGTGGGCAAGATACTGGCTCCTAGAAGAACCCAACCACCTTGCCCTCCTGCTCTTGTCCCTACAGGCTGCTACCTCTCTACCTGCCTTGACCATGTCCTGAATTTGGACCCTGTTTCTAATACTCCTATTCTATCTTCACCCACTCAGAGCTTTTCCTCCCAAAATATTGTTACTGGCCTTGGCCCCACCCTTTCAGACAAAGTCCTTGAGTCCAGAATATCCCGAGGTTTTTTTATATAAATATCTGCCCCCTGGACCATATATTTTGTCACTTAGCAAACTGGACATCACCACTCTTGAGGATCAGAATACCCTTTTTGATACCCATTCCTTTAAGAGTAATTAAACTTTTAAGCCCTGCATATAGGCCCTTTGGGATTTGAGTGTAATCATATTCTCAAAATTAAGTGTAGTATATTATTTCAAAATTCCAAAATAAATAGTCATGCCCCTTAGAACACTTTGTTGTTTCATATTTCTTTGTCTTTACACATGGTGTTTCCTACTCTTGTGCTTTTCTTTCCTTCTTCTATTTGGCAAAATTCTACTAATCCTTAAAACTTGGCATAGGGTTCATCCTTTCCTGACTTTCTCCATAAAAAAAATCCCCCTCCCTCAACCAAGACCACCTCTATAGCTGGCATACATATATCTTACTGTATTTTTTAACTTTTACTTCAACATACCTTGATCAATTCAGTTTCCCTTGCTAGATTCAGTTCACTGAAGGCAAGGAGAATATTTACCCAGGTGTGCATCCTCAAAGACTTAATATACTACTGGAAAATTGCCAGACCTCTGACCCATAGCCTCTGCAACAATTAGCTGAGGAAGCCAAATCACAGCCTTGACAGCAACGGGACCAAAACAGAGGGATTTGGTCAATGACTTCCAATTTCCCTTATCTTTACTTCCACCTCAGACGAACCAGAAAAAAGCCAAATATGCTCTCCAAATTAATCATATAGGATGCTCTGTTTCGAGTTAGCCTGACTCTAGCTTTCCCATGTCGAAAAACCTCCAATCAGAGCAGAACTGAAGCCTACTTTTTTTTTTTTCCACTATAAAGTTTTCCCACTTCATCACCTGCCTTTGAGTTTCTGCCAAATACAAGTGATGGTGGCTGAATCCCTTGCTATAGCAAGATCTAAATACAGAAGTGACTAAACATAAACAACATTTGTTCTAACTTGAGTGGTCTTTCTTCATGTATTTCTACAATCCCTAGCACTAAGCATTATTAAAGCTGAAATACTATTTTGATTTGCCTCCCCTGATGGGGATGTGTCAAATGGATAGTCTGGCCGAATCTGGAAAAGCTCTGTTGGGATGCCCTTACCTAAAGCTTTCAAGGTACCTAAATAAAGGGACTAATCAGATCATAATTCCAGCTCTCATAAGCTAAATATAAGTGGGCCCATGGAGGGGCTCTTGGGTGGCTCAGTTGGTTAAACATGTGACTTTAGCTCAGGCCATGATCTCACAGTTTGTTAGTTCAAGCCCCACATCAGGCTCCCTGCTGTCAGCACCAAGGCCACTTCAGATCCTCTGTGTGTGTCTCTCTCTCTGCCCCTCCCCTGCTTGTGCTCTCTCAAAAATAAATTAACATTAAAAATC
>NW_026059314.1:0-5169 GCF_023721935.1 Panthera uncia | reverse complement strand
GATTTTTAATGTTAATTTATTTTTGAGAGAGCACAAGCAGGGGAGGGGCAGAGAGAGAGACACACACAGAGGATCTGAAGTGGCCTTGGTGCTGACAGCAGGGAGCCTGATGTGGGGCTTGAACTAACAAACTGTGAGATCATGGCCTGAGCTAAAGTCACATGTTTAACCAACTGAGCCACCCAAGAGCCCCTCCATGGGCCCACTTATATTTAGCTTATGAGAGCTGGAATTATGATCTGATTAGTCCCTTTATTTAGGTACCTTGAAAGCTTTAGGTAAGGGCATCCCAACAGAGCTTTTCCAGATTCGGCCAGACTATCCATTTGACACATCCCCATCAGGGGAGGCAAATCAAAATAGTATTTCAGCTTTAATAATGCTTAGTGCTAGGGATTGTAGAAATACATGAAGAAAGACCACTCAAGTTAGAACAAATGTTGTTTATGTTTAGTCACTTCTGTATTTAGATCTTGCTATAGCAAGGGATTCAGCCACCATCACTTGTATTTGGCAGAAACTCAAAGGCAGGTGATGAAGTGGGAAAACTTTATAGTGGAAAAAAAAAAAGTAGGCTTCAGTTCTGCTCTGATTGGAGGTTTTTCGACATGGGAAAGCTAGAGTCAGGCTAACTCGAAACAGAGCATCCTATATGATTAATTTGGAGAGCATATTTGGCTTTTTTCTGGTTCGTCTGAGGTGGAAGTAAAGATAAGGGAAATTGGAAGTCATTGACCAAATCCCTCTGTTTTGGTCCCGTTGCTGTCAAGGCTGTGATTTGGCTTCCTCAGCTAATTGTTGCAGAGGCTATGGGTCAGAGGTCTGGCAATTTTCCAGTAGTATATTAAGTCTTTGAGGATGCACACCTGGGTAAATATTCTCCTTGCCTTCAGTGAACTGAATCTAGCAAGGGAAACTGAATTGATCAAGGTATGTTGAAGTAAAAGTTAAAAAATACAGTAAGATATATGTATGCCAGCTATAGAGGTGGTCTTGGTTGAGGGAGGGGGATTTTTTTTATGGAGAAAGTCAGGAAAGGATGAACCCTATGCCAAGTTTTAAGGATTAGTAGAATTTTGCCAAATAGAAGAAGGAAAGAAAAGCACAAGAGTAGGAAACACCATGTGTAAAGACAAAGAAATATGAAACAACAAAGTGTTCTAAGGGGCATGACTATTTATTTTGGAATTTTGAAATAATATACTACACTTAATTTTGAGAATATGATTACACTCAAATCCCAAAGGGCCTATATGCAGGGCTTAAAAGTTTAATTACTCTTAAAGGAATGGGTATCAAAAAGGGTATTCTGATCCTCAAGAGTGGTGATGTCCAGTTTGCTAAGTGACAAAATATATGGTCCAGGGGGCAGATATTTATATAAAAAAACCTCGGGATATTCTGGACTCAAGGACTTTGTCTGAAAGGGTGGGGCCAAGGCCAGTAACAATATTTTGGGAGGAAAAGCTCTGAGTGGGTGAAGATAGAATAGGAGTATTAGAAACAGGGTCCAAATTCAGGACATGGTCAAGGCAGGTAGAGAGGTAGCAGCCTGTAGGGACAAGAGCAGGAGGGCAAGGTGGTTGGGTTCTTCTAGGAGCCAGTATCTTGCCCACTTGAGACTGTCTTAAAAGGACCAGGTATGAACCTCCTATTGTATAATGGTCAGCATCTTAAAATGCCGCCTAACATGTGACACAGAAAGGCTGACATGGATGCACATTTTGAACATACAATATGTTGGTAAATATGATTATGATTGCTCCCTTTTCATTGTTAGCGTTTGTAATAATAACTCAAATAATCAGGAATAAATGATAAAGAAAACAATAAAAAATTTTTGCCTTTCAGATAAAGACTTGTAGTGTCATGCTTTAGAACAGGGGTTAGCAAATGATGGCCCATGGCCCAAATCCAGCATGCACCATTTTTGTAAAAGTATTATTGGAACACAGCCATACCCATTCTTTACATATTGTCTATGGTTACTTCACACCACAATGGAAGAGTTAAATAGTTACAACATATGGTCCCCAAAGCCTAAAATATTTATTGTCTGGACCTTTACAAAAAAAAATCCCAGGCCCTGCTTTAGAACCTAGGGACAAATGAAAAAAAGTACATTTTAATTACTTGACATGAAAACAAACATAATGAATTAACCATATCTTATGTGCCTAATTCTTCATAGGAAGTATTCTCCATCCTGTGATACAGATGAGGAAGGCAAGGCTCAGAGAACTTAAGTGTTGTTTTGAATAGTATATAACTAGCAAACATCCATACTATGATTTTGACTCCTGCCTACTTGGTTGCAAAGCCCATTTTCTTTCCACTCTATCATATTTCCTGAGTCCTAATACAGTCTTCAATTCAGTAAGCATTGAATGTTGCTCTCCAGTACCTAGCATCACACTGCACTAGATTCTGTAGTGTTACAAAAATGACATGCTAACTTGCTTTTGAGGAATTAAAATCCAGTGAAAGCAGCAAACATATAAATATGGCAAAACACGAAAAAAGGCATGCCTTATATGTTCACTAAGGTATGTGAAGTGGTATTTTATATCGTCTAGTGTTAAAGTTGCAAACATGACTTCCAAATCCAGAATGCCAGGGTTGGACTCCTGGCTCCACTGCAGGTGAGCTGTGCCACCAAGAGCTAGTTATGGAATCTTTCTGTCACCCATTTTCTCTATCTGTAAAGTGAAGATAGTAGTCACTTACCTTATAGGGGTGTGAGGATTAGTGCTTGTCTTACACAAAGCACTCAAGGAATATAGTTGTAATTATTATTGCTATTAATATGGTGCATCAGGGAATGAGGGAAAACTCATTGTCTATGAAGGAGGTTAGTGATATAAAACTGGGAAATTAAATTGTTACCAGCCTGAAATTGGTGTCACACTGAAAAGTTTGTACATTATTAGGTACTGAACCAATTTGAAAATTATAGTCCCAGAAGGACTATGAGATCAATCTTGAGCTAACCCAATTTTATCAATTAGTATTATACCATGGATTCAGATAAGTCATTTGCCATTATTACACCACACAGACAATAAAAATAGCTAATATTAATAGGTGCTTACTCAAAGACCCAGAAAGATTAAGTGTTTTACCCAAGAGTATACAGTATCTTAGTTTGGATTCTTTAAAAGTCAAGGGAATGCTTGCAAGGAAAGGTGTGTGCCACATGCTGTCTCAGGACAACAAAACAGTAGAGTCATGAGACAAGAAAAGAAAACATAAGGTGGTGTATTAACAGCCTGACCACAATTTTGGAAGACAGCACAGCCAACTGCTCAGGTACACTGGACAGCTTTCAGAGAGAACTCATAGATCTACTATGCCTCGGAGGGGAGGAAAGGAAGGAGATTTGTCTGATGGCTCCTTCTTGTCTTCCTTTCTCTGGTTGATCCCAGTTAGCCCACAGGATGTTAACTTCTTTGTATCTCTGGGTGTACTAACTGGCAGACCCTCTGGAAGCCAGATCTTTCACTTTTAGGAATGGTGCTTTATATGGGCCCTGATGTCCTTCACATGGTGCTTTACATGGGAGAGCCAGAGTCTTCATGGGTCTTATGAGCTTCAACCTGGATACCAGAGCTACTGGGCTCTATGTAACACAAATGTGGCACCCTGCCAAAGACTGACCTTCCTTTCTGGGAGGCGAAGATAACCAATGTTACAAAGGGAGGCACTATGGCATCGTAGCAGTTGCTCTCCTTTGATCAAGTGGGGCTTACTGGACATTTGGGATTAATAGATTCCTGACAATTGCATATACTGGGTCAGGTACACAAAGCTAGGAAATAGATTTTCCAGCAAGAATAGACTGATTTCTATCATATATGTATATCTTCTAAAGACCTCTGGAATCTTTCAACACCTTCTAGCTCTACACCACTCTTCAAAGCCGTTATTATCTCTTAGCTGGAACAGTATAACAGACTCATGGTTAATATTCTTGGCTCTTCTCTGCTGTCCTTTGAATCTGACCATGTAGTATTCCAATTTAACTGTTTGATTCCTTATTGGTCTTTTAGGATATCTATATGGCTCAACATGATCTAGAAGCTCCTAAAAGACCTGACCCATATTTCCCATCTAGCCTTATCTCTCATCAGTCCTCCATGCTTCCTCAATCCTTCCCCAATCATAGTGTGCACTCCACGATCCAATCTATATATGTTTATAATAGCTTCCCTTTACCTCTGTCTCTTATTATAGGCTTACTATTCTGCCTGGAACAATCCTGCTCTCTCCCAAACTATGCCCTGTTTTGTATCATTTATTAACTTGGTTGATTCCTATACATCTTTTAGGTCTCTGCTTAGATGTTAAATTCATTGAGTCTTCTTGAGGACAGTCCATTCCCCAATTCTGGTTGGATAACTTCCTCTGATTTTCCTCGACATCTTATACCATCCCAACTGTATCATGTGTCCCTTTCAAATATCTCACTCAACTCTAGGATTTGAGAAGACAAACTATCCTTCTCGGTGTCCATCCAAGTGCTTTTCACATAGGAAATAAGTCTATGTGAAAGTAATGAACTAATCCATCATTTTCAATTCCCTACAATATACTAGGCATATACGTTCTATTTTTTTATAAGTGACCAAGGTACATAATGTTGTTTCTATATAGAGAAGAGGAACATGAGATCAGTGATATTCCTGTGTTCTTTTAGGTGAAAACAGCTGCATAGACCATGGTGCCTTCTAATTTCTACCAATATGCTTAATATTTTACAGCCTAAATGTAAGAGTTGCAGTTCTCCCTGATAATAATTAAATCCCATGGATTTCAGTTTGATTTTCTGATTATAGAGAATTTTTAAATCCTGATTGTTATATTCAATAGCTTTGTATAAAGCACATACTTTTTTTTTAACTTGTTTTTTTTAAATTTTTGTTTAAATTTACATCCAAATTAGTTAGCATATAGTGCAACAGTCATTTCAGGAGTAGATTCCTTAGTGCCCCTTACCCATTTAGCCCATCCCCCCCTCTTACAACCACTCCAGCAAACCTGTTTGTTCTCCATATTTTTTTTTCAACGTTTTTTATTTATTTTTGGGACAGAGAGAAACAGAGCATGAACAGGGGAGGGGCAGAGAGAGAGGGAGACACAGAATCGGAAACAGGCTCCAGGCTCCAAGCC
>NW_026059313.1:5704-10460 GCF_023721935.1 Panthera uncia | reverse complement strand
TTGTGGGCTTGTCCCCTGCTGTTTTGGCAGGTGAGTTACACATTCTCTCTCATGATTTCATGGTTTGTGGTTTTGAGTCCCACATCAGGCTCTGCCCTGACAGCACAGAGCCTGCTTGGGATTCGGATTCTGTCTCTCTTCCAATTTCTCTGCCCCTCCTCTGCCTCATACACATTGTCTCTCTCTCTCTCTCTCTCTCTCTCTCTCTGTCTCTCTCTCTCTCTCTGTCTCTCTCTCTCAATATTAAAATAACTATAAAAATATGTAAAAGGATCTAGTGATTAAAAATTGGGCAATGCATCAATACATGGGCAATATCCACAGAAAGCAGGAAATTATAAGAAACAAATAGAAATATTAGAAATAAAAACATAACAGATATGAGACTCAGCAGACTTGATGAAGCAGAGGAAAAGAAACCAGTGAGCTTGTAGTCAAGTCAATTGAAATTATTAAAATTAAACTAAACGGAGGTGAGGAGGGGTGGAAGGGGGTTAAAAACAAGAGAGAATCTGAGTTCTGTGGGGCAATAACAATAATGACTGAATGTTGTGCATATAACTCAGTCCCAGAGGGAGAAAAGGGAGAGTAGAATTTGGGAAAAATCTGAAGAAATAATGGTTGAGAAATTTCTTGGATTGATGATACCAACCCACAGATCCAAGAATCTCAGGGGACTCCAAGCAGGATAAACACAAAGAAAATTACTCCTGAATATATCAGAGTCAAACTGTTAAAAAACAAAGACAAGAGCAGATCTTATGAGTGTTCATGGGGTAGGGGGGGAAGTTTACTGCTATTATTCATTGAAATAAATCTTCTGCCCCCTTTTCTCTCTCTTCTGCTGGGAATCCTATAATATGAATGTTATGACTTTTGATGGAGTCACTGAATTTCCTAAGCCTATTGTTGTGTTGCATATTCGTCTTTCTTCCTTTTGTTCAGCATCATTTTTGCCCATTCTTTTATCTTCTTGGCCACTAATTCATTCTTCTGCTTTTTCCAGTCTGCTGTTCACTACATCAAGCTTGTTCCCAGTCTCATTCACTACATTCTTCATCTGTGATTCTTTTTTCTTAAAGGTTATTTTGAGACAGATAGAGACAGCACAAGTTGAGGAGGGGTAGAGAGAGAGGGAGACAGAGAATCCTAAGCAGGCTCCATGCCATCAGCACAGATGGGGCCTGAAATCATGAAACTGTAAGATCATGACCTGAGCTGAAACCAAGAGTTGGACGCTTAACTGACTGAGACAACCAAGCACCCCAATCTGATTGATTCTTTTTTAACTCTTTTATCTCTGTTGTAAGGGTCTCACTGATGTCTTCCATTCTTTTCTTAGGTTGGGTGAGTATCTTATGGTTGTTGCTTTACATTCTCCATTAGACATGTTAGTTATATGTTTTGCTTAGATCTCTGTCTGTGTCCTTTATCTTGTTCTTTCATTTGGGATATATTCCTCTGACTTGGCGTTTTGGCTAACTCTCTACCTTCTTCTCTGGGCTAGCAGACTTCCATTTTACTTTCTAATGAGGTAATGGAAGCCATACAATCATCACAGTTAATAAAGGTCTGTAGAGAGAAACGTATGAATATCATATACATTCAATACTATTAGACTGAGGACCGAGGGAAGATGGCGGCGTAGGAGGACTCTGGGCTCACCGCGCGTCCTGCTGATCACTTAGATTCCACCTACACCTGCCTAACTAACCCAGAAAACCACCAGAAGACTAGCAGAACGGAGTCTCCGGAGCCAAGCGTAGACGAGAGGCCCACGGAAGAGGGTAGGAAGGGCAGAGAGGCGGTGCACACTCCACGGACTGGCGGGAGGGAGCCGGGGCAGAGGGGTGGCCCGACGGCCAAGCAGAGCCCCCGAGTCTGGCTGGCAAAAGTGGAGGGGCCAGACAGAGTGTGTTCTGACAGCAAGTGGGACTTAGCATCTGGGAGGTCATAAGTTAACAGCTCTGCTCGGAAAGTGGGAAGGCTGGAGGACAAAGGGAGTCTCGGAGAGTTGCTGAGCCCCCGGACGACAGAGCTCAGTTTGTTGGGGAACAAAGGCGCTCGCCAGCTCCATCTCCCTCGCCCATCCCCCAGCCAGAATCCCAAAGGGAACCAGCTCCTGCCAGGGAACTTGCTTGCTCTGCACAAACACCCAACGCTGTGCTTCTGTGGAGCCACACCTCCAGCAGCAGGTCTGACTCCCTCCCGCTGCCACAGGGCCCCTCCTGAAGTGGATCCCCTAAGGAGATGCGAGCTAAGCCTGCCCCTCCTGCCCCCGTGCACCTTGCCTACCCACCCCAACTAATACGCCAGATCCCCAGCACCACAAGCCTGGCAGAGTGCAAGTAACCCAGACGGGCCACGCCACCCCAGTGAATCCCGCCCCTAAGAGAGGGGAAGAGAAGGCACACACCAGTCTGACTGTGGCCCCAGTGGTGGGCTGGGGGCAAACATCATGTCTGACTGCGGCTCCGCCCACCAACTCCAGTTATACACCACAGCACAGGGGAAGTGCCCTAAAGGTCCGCCACACCACTCCAGGGACTATCCAAAATGACCAAACGGAAGAATTCCCCTCAGAAGAATCTCCAGGAAATAACAACAGCTAATGAACTGATCAAAAACGATTTAAATAATATAACAGAAAGTGAATTTAGAATAATAGTCATAAAATTAATCACTGGGCTTGAAAACAGTATAGAGGACAGCAGAGAATCTCTTGCTACAGAGATCAAGGGACTAAGGAACAGTCACGAGGAGCTGAAAAACGCTTTAAACGAAATGCAAAATAAAATGGAAACGACGACGGCTCGGATTGAAGAGGCAGAGGAGAGAATAGGTGAACTAGAAGATAAAGTTATGGAAAAAGAGGAAGCTGAGAAAAAGAGAGATAAAAAAACCCAGGAGTATGAGGGGAAAATTAGAGAACTAAGTGATACACTAAAAAGAAATAATATACGCATAATTGGTATCCCAGAGGAGGAAGAGAGAGGGAAAGGTGCTGAAGGGGTACTTGAAGAAATAATAGCTGAGAACTTCCCTGAACTGGGGAAGGAAAAAGGCATTGAAATCCAAGAGGCACAGAGAACTCCCTTCAGACGTAACTTGAATTGATCTTCTGCACGACATATCATAGTGAAACTGGCAAAATACAAGGATAAAGAGAAAATTCTGAAAGCAGCAAGGCATAAACATGCCCTAACATATAAAGGGAGACCTATAAGACTTGTGACTGATCTCTCTTTTGAAACTTGGCAGGCCAGAAAGGATTGGCACGAGATCTTCAATGTGTTGAACAGGAAAAATATGCAGCTGAGAATCCTTTATCCAGCAAGTCTGTCATTTAGCATAAAAATAGAGATAAAGGTCTTCCCAAACAAACAAAAACTGAAGGAATTTGTCACCACTAAACCAGCCCTACAAGAGATCCTAAGGGGGATCCTGTGAGACTAAGTACCAGAGACATCGCTACAAGCATAAAACATACAGACATCACAAGGACTCTAAACCCGTATCTTTCTATAATAACACTGAATGTAAATGGATTAAATGCGCCAACCAAAAGACATAGGGTATCAGAATGGATGAAAAAACAAGACCCTTCTATTTGCTGTCTACAAGAGACTCATTTTAGATCTGAGGACACCTTTAGATTGAGAGTGAGGGGATGGAGAACTATTTATCATGCTACTGGAAGCCAAAAGAAAGCTGGAGTAGCCATACTTATATCAGACAAACTAGACTTTAAATTAAAGGCTGTAACAAGAGATGAAGAAGGGCATTATATAATAATTACAGGGTCTATCCATCAGGAAGAGCTAACAATTATAAATGTCTATGCGCCAAATACCGGAGCCCCCAAATATATAAAACAATTACTCATAAACATAAGCAACCTTATTGATAAGAATGTGGTAATTGCAGGGGACTTTAAAACTCCACTTACAGAAATGGATAGATCATCTAGACACATGGTCAATAAAGAAACAAGGGCCCTGAATGATACACTGGGTCAGATGGACTTGACAGATATATAGAACTCTGCATCCCAAAGCAACAGAATATACCTTCTTCTCAAGTGCACATGGAACATTCTCCAAGATAGATCATATACTGCGTCACAAAACAGCCCTTCGTAAGCATCCAAGAATTGAAATTATACCATGCATACTTTCAGACCACAATGCTATGAAGCTTGAAATCAACCACAGGAAAAAGTCTGGAAAGCCTCCAAAAGCATGGAGGTTAAAGAACACCCTACTAAAGAATGAGTGGGTCAACCAGGCAATTAGAGAAGAAATTTAAAAATATATGGAAACAAACGAAAATGAAAGTACAACAATCCAAACGCTTTGGGATGCAGCGAAGGCAGTCCTGAAAGGAAAATACATCGCAATCCAGGCCTATCTCAAGAAACAAGAAAAATCCCAAATACAAAATCTAACAGCACACCTAAAGGAAATAGAAGCAGAACAGCAAAGGCAGCCTAAGCCCAGCAGAAGAAGAGAAATAATAAAGATCAGAGCAGAAATAAACAATATAGAATCTAAAAAAACGGTAGAGCAGATCAACGAAACCAAGAGTTGGTTTTTTGAAAAAATACACAAAATTGACAAACCTCTAGCCAGGCTTCTCAAAAAGAAAAGGAAGATGACCCAAATAGATAAAATCATGACTGAAAATGGAATTATTACAACCAATCCCTCAGAGATACAAACAATTATCAGGGAATACTATGAAAAATTATATGCCA
>NW_026059313.1:0-5694 GCF_023721935.1 Panthera uncia | reverse complement strand
AAGAACCATATGATCCTGTCAATCGATGCAGAAAAGGCCTTTGACAAAATCCAGCACCCTTTCTTAATAAAAACCCTTGAGAAAGTCGGGATAGAAGGAACATACTTACACATCATAAAAGCCATTTATGAAAAGCCCACAGCTAACATCATCCTCAACGGGGAAAAACTGAGAGCTTTTTCCCTGAGATCAGGAACACGACAGGGATGCCCACTCTCACCGCTGTTGTTTAACATAGTGTTGGAAGTTCTAGCATCAGCAATCAGACAACAAAAGGAAATCAAAGGCATCAAAATTGGCAAAGATGAAGTCAAGCTTTCGCTTTTTGCAGATGACATGATATTATACATGGAAAATCCGATAGACTCCACCAAAAGTCTGCTAGAACTGATACATGAATTCAGCAAAGTTGCAGGATACAAAATCAATGTACAGAAATCAGTTGCATTCCAATACACTAACAATGAAGCAACAGAAAGACAGATAAAGAAACTGATCCCATTCACAATTGCACCAAGAAGCATAAAATACCTAGGGATAAATCTAACCAAAGATGTAAAAGATCTGTATGCTAAAACTATAGAAAGCTTATGAAGGTAATTGAAGAAGATATAAAGAAATGGAAAGACATTCCCTGCTCATGGATTGGAAGAATAAATATTGTCAAAATGTCAATACTACCCAAAGCTATCTACACATTCAATGCAATCCCAATCAAAATTGCACCAGCCTTCTTCTCGAAACTAGAACAAGCAATTCTCAAATTCATATGGAACCACAAAAGGCCCTGAATAGCCAAAGTAATTTTGAAGAAGAAGACCAAAGCAGGAGGCATCACAATCCCAGACTTTAGCCTCTACTACAAAGCTGTCATCATCAAGACAGCATGGTATTGGCACAAAAACAGACACATAGATGAATGGAATAGAATAGAAACCCCAGAACTAGACCCACAAACGTATGGCCAACTAATCTTTGACAAAGCAGGAAAGAACATCCAATGGAAAAAAGACAGTCTCTTTAACAAATGGTGCTGGGAGAACTGGACAGCAACATGCAGAAGGTTGAAACTAGACCACTTTCTCACACCATTCACAAAAATAAACTCAAAATGGATAAAGGACCTGAATGTGAGACAGGAAAGCATCCAAACCCTAGAGGAGAAAGCAGGAAAAGACCTCTCTGACTTCAGCCGTAGCAATCTCTTACTCGACACATCCCCAAAGGCAAGGGAATTAAAAGCAAAAATGAATTACTGGGACCTTATGAAGATAAAAAGCTTCTGCACAGCAAAGGAAACAACCTTTGGAAAGGAAACCAAAGGAAACAAAACTAAAAGGCAACCAACGGAATGGGAAAAGATATTTGCAAATGACATATCGGACAAAGGGCTAGTATCCAAAATCTATAAAGAGCTCACCAAACTCCACACCCGAAAAACAAATAACCCAGTGAAGAAATGGGCAGAAAACATGAATAGACACTTCTCTAAAGAAGACATCCGGATGGCCAACAGGCACATGAAAAGATGTTCAACGTCGCTCCTCATCAGGGAAATACAAATCAAAACCTCACTCAGATATCACCTCACGCCAGTCAGAGTGGCCAAAATGAACAAATCAGGAGACTATAGATGCTGGAGAGGATGTGGAGAAACGGGAACCCTCTTGCACTGTTGGTGGGAATGCAAATTGGTGCAGCCACTCTGGAAAACACTGTGGAGGTTCCTCAGAAAATTAAAAATAGACCTACCCTATGACCCAGCAATAGCACTGCTAGGAATTTCCCCAAGGGATACAGGAGTACTGATGCATAGGGGCACTTGTACCCCAATGTTTATAGCAGCACTCTCAACAATAGCCAAATTATGGAAAGAGCCTAAATGTCCATCAACTGATGAATGGATAAAGAAATTGTGGTTTATATACACAATGGAGTACTACATGGCAATGAGAAAGAACGAAATATGGCCCTTTGTAGCAACGTGGGTGGAGCTGGAGAGTGTGATGCTAAGTGAAATAAGCCATACAGAGAAAGACAGATACCATATGTTTTTACTCTTATGTGGATCCTGAGAAACTTAACAGAAACCCATGGGGAAGGGGAAGGAAAAAAAAAAAAGAGGTTAGAGTGGGAGAGAGCCAAAGCATAAGAGACTCTTAAAAACTGAGAACAAACTGAGGGTTGATGGGGGGTGGGAGGGAGGGGAGGGTGGGTGATGGGTATTGAGGAAGGCACCTTTTGGGATGAGCACTGGGTGTTGTATGGAAACAAATTTGACAATAAATTTCATATATTGAAAAAAAATACTGTTAGACTCTTTCTTAGGAATGACAGTTGTCATGGCCACAAGAGAGAAATATTGGAGGAAAACTGGTGTTTCATCAAAGATAGACAAATTGACAGTTTTCAAAAATCTGGAAGGGGAAATGAATACATACATAAAGGTCACCAAATGTAAAGAAAACTATTTGGAAGGGTGTGGGTTCTTTATGGACAAATATGGTTACGTTTTAGCAAAACTAGAAGAGATGGGATTCATGTATAGTAAACAAAACACAATCTAATGATACTTTTCTTCTAGAAGCCATTGGAAACACGTATCACACACTGAGATGCATGAGGCTGGTGAAGTGCTTCTATTACGAATTCTAGCTGACATATTTGCAATAGCTCAAGAGCTTACAAAATATTTGCCTTATGATTCTGAGTATGTTAGGTTTCAGGAATGGGAAGCAAGCCAAGGTTCTGAGATGAGAGTAGGTGATAAGATAAAGACTGAAATAAAAGACTGTGTCATCTTTATTCATGTGAGGAATTAAACAACTAAGTGAAGAAATCCTAGGTATACGTCTTCAGTACCCACCAATGTGCTGTGAGGCATTTCAGCAACTTATTTTGGCCATAAAAGACCAAAGTGCTGATTATTTTGTGATAGTAATCTATTCTTATAAAACAATGAGAAATGTGGATGACATTATTCCAGGATTTGTCCTCTCTAGCCTGACAAGTGTCTCTTTGAATGAAGTGCCCAGAATCACATTTCAGATGATACATATTAATGATACAAGCCCATAGGACATGGCAAGTATAGCAGAAGCTGTTATTAAATGTAAGGGGAAGGATTATCCAGAAGCTGTTATTAAATGTAAGGGGAAGGATTATCCAGAACTCTCTATTGATCAGGGGAGATTATTCACTCCTGAAACCAAGTGTACTCTCCTTGGAAAGGCTTATGATAGCAAACCTCACAAAGGCAAACAGAACTCAGATGTCTACTCGCTACACCTTGGATCCCTACAGTGTAGTAGAGGTGACAGCTGAGACAGAAAGACACGAACACATTGCTCAATGATCCGTTGTGGAAGCTGAGACTGATACAATATGTGTCCACTCAGAAGATTATTTTCCTGTCAGCACCTCCAGCTAATATTTCAGGAATACTTTATATGGGGCTGATGACACGATGGAGAAACATAAATTACTGGCGCTGAACTTCAGTGGTACAGTTACAGCCATAAGCCAGGATGTTAGAGAAGTGAAGATTGGTGATCATATTGCCACCTCTTTTCCCATTGTGGCATCATCAAAGGTCTTAATTCCTGACATCGTGTGTTTTCACAGCAAAAAAGTTTCCAGTTAGAAATGTACCATGTACATCATACTTTATAGTAGCTGGGAAAATTCTCACCCAGATATTACCAAATGCCAACTGTCTCTCCATACTTTAGGTTATGTCCCCACAGCCAGGGTCAGTACCAGCTGATGTGCTGACCTTGGCTGCTAGGGAAGTAGGTTGGAGGTGGGGCACTCTTCTCTCCCTCTTTGCTCTTCTATGGCAAAAGGTAGAATGCTACCAAGCACTTATTTTTCAGTCACCTCTAGAGAAACTCTAGAGTGTTTCTTCAAAGAAACACTCACTGGCCTTCCTTGCTTCTAGATGCTGTCTTCCTATGTGACCCATGCCAGTCTGCATTCTACAGCAATTACTGCATAATGGTAACAATCATGCCCAGATCCACATTCTAAATCTTAGCCATCATGCTAAATAGGCTGCCCTGATAAAAGTCTGCCTGCAAGGATTTCATAAGAACTGAAAGAAAAATCCATGAAGATCTTCAAGGATTCCATCAGAAACACACAAAAAGTGGCCTGCAATTCTGGACAGTCGTATTGGGAACAATTAGATTATAATACCCATGATTATAGGTTTTGGCAAAGCCAGGTTGGCCATATGGTAGTACCAGATAAATGTAAATGGCTATTTGCTAAGATTTTCCATTAGATAACCCATCACGGTAGGGACAAATTGGCTGTGATACAAAATAAACATTGATGGGGACACTTTTTTTGGTAACATTTATTTATTTTTGAGAGAGAGAGAGAGAGAGAGAGAGAGAGGAGGGGCAGAGAGAGAGAGAGAGAGGGAGACAGAATCTGACACAGGCTCCAGACTCTGAGCTGTCAGTACACAGCCAGATGCAGGGCTCAGACCCATGAACCATGAGATCAAAACCTGAACCGAAGTCGGACACAACTGACTGAGCCACCAAGGTGCCCCATAATGGGGACACTCTGTAAGGAGGATAGAGGATATGGACCACTCATGTCACACCTGTAAACCGATACAATTCTGGAAAAGCAGAGAATTGTGAGTCATGGACTCGAACCATGTCTAAGAGACCCCTTGAGCATCTCCAAATGAATTTCCTACAATTTCCTCCTTTTATAGGTGTTGAATATCTGTTAGTCATGCAATATATATTTGGGGGTGGGAAGGAACGTACTGAAACATTCCCCTGTAAAAAGGCCACAGTACTCTCCAAGGGTAAAAAGTATCAGATTTTATGTCCCTTATCTTACATGGGTAATTCTGACTTATCTATCCATTGATAGGTACACATTTTACTGGGACAGTTATTTGCAAATTGTGCAAGGTTTTGCCTCTTACTTAGAAACTTCATGGGCCTTATCATCACTGATTGATTAGAAAAACAAAAGGAACAAATGGGATATTAAAGCCAAACTATCTAAACTATCAGTCACATTTAGCCTCCTCCTCTCAGCAAATCATGGATTGTTTCCCTATGAGACTGATAATATTTCTATCCATACTTGGTTTCAATCCTTCACAAGCTGATATAGGTAAGTATTGTAAAGGACTATACACTCAGTCCTTTCATCAACAGTGACAGATGTATTTTCCTTGCCAGTTATTTGATACATTGTGCATAACGTAAGACAGAGTGATTGGATGTTGTGCAAAAGACACCTGAGAAACACTTTCGATGAAACTTGCTGGAATGATTTCCAAGTACTCTTGGCACCCTCCAACATAATCCGATCATTTGGCTCTCCCAAGCTATTGCTAGCACAGCACATTTGAAGAATTATTGGATATATCTCCCATGCCAAGTTTTGGAAACCCCAAACAATGGCCAAATCTACTACTAAAATGATTTTCAATAACAATAACATATAATCTTAAGAAAGGATGGACTTGTGCCTTTTGATAACATTAAAGACAGTTGCTACAATGATCTTAATGTACACACCATGGCTCAAATTGATAAAGACTGGCTTAACCATTGTTGGTGGTTTTCTTGGTAGCAGTACTATAAATCAGACATTTGAGACCATGAGTCATTCAAACTAAATGAACAAAAGTTAAAAATATTCATGCCTAGAACTAAC
>NW_026059312.1:47856-73958 GCF_023721935.1 Panthera uncia | reverse complement strand
CAAGAGTCAGAAGCAGGGCATTTGAATTTTTCAGTTTAAAAAGAATAGAATCTATGTTACTGAAATCTTCTTTTCTTGAATTCCTTTTTCTCTCTTCCTCTACCCTGATAGTTAATATGAAAAGTGGCTGATAGTTTTGGAGGCAGAGGCTGCATATGACGTTTTGGGAAATGAACTATGGAACTTTTCTACCTATGTACCAAAGCTTTCCCTGTTGTATAATCTGTGTTACCTTAAACTCTCATAAGTATAGGTGTGTGTGGCTGGCTTTATGAAATATTGTTATTGGTCATCAATTGTCTTTTATCAGTATGCCTCAGTTGTCCATTAGCCATATGTAGTTGTTTAGTTTTATTAATGTATGGTTCTCTGCAAAAACCCTATTATTCAGCACACCATTGTGACCTTCAATCTGGAAAGCCTCATTAAATCTCGGCTTTGCTCCAGAGAGCCAAAGCCAGCTCCAAGGCAGCACATATTGAAGCTGTCTGTAGGCTTTGTCTGCACAAAGGGACGCTTCTATTACACTGTCCTTGGTATCACAATGGGTGGGAGAAGGAAATGTTAGTATCTTTTCTCCAGTGTTTTCTTGTAGTGGAAAAGATTGATTGAAATACAGGCAGCCACTAGAATTTGAGCAAAATAAGATGGGAGTTGTCACTGTGTCCCATCTTATTAATATTTCCTGGTGACTGTATGGGGGGGGGTAGTGTGATATGGTATAGAAGGTGCTGAAAGTTAAACAATGCTGGAAAAATATTGGCTGCTTAACCTGTAGGCAAACCAGGGAATGATTTTAACCCAAACTGGCTAGACTGAGAGTCTGTAAAATAATAGATGACTTTGATTTATTGTTTTTGTAGGGTGTAAAGTAGTCTGCAAAGCATGACCTACAGACCACTGAGAACTCTGATTACAGAGCTTTAATCAGGATGAAACAGAGTTCCTGTTTCTCTTTGTGTGTAAAGGAATCCTTAGTCACTGCTGATTCTGGAATTCTTTAGTCTGGTGCTTAATTAATTTGTTTGCTGGGCAGATCCTTCATGCCATCATTGTACATGCTTCTTGACAAGGGTGAGCAGGTCATTTTCTGCTGTTTTGAGATGCACCGAAACTAGAAAGGCAATTGGGAATGTGTTTCAATTTTGATTATTGTGAAATAGATGGATAAATAATAGTTCAAATAAGATATAAAAACATTCCTTAAGTTTCTGCACCTCCCACATAAAATGTTTTTTTCTGTGTTTTTTTAAAAAAGGAAAGGCCATATTCTGTGATTACTGGACAAGGGCTAAAGACACTTTAAAATAAATAATAAACTTGGCTATTGTGACTAACATTGTTTGAGTCAATAAGAAAAAATATTTCTGAGGTAGAAGTTTTTGAACTAGTATTTATTCTTCAATATCCAAGAAAATATGTCAAACACAGTTAATTTGGGAATCTGTTAAAAAAATCTAACAGTACTACTAAATTGTTTTATCTGTTTATGGAACTTTTTCTTGTAATGTCCATCACAAGTATTATTGGCTTGATTCTGAGGGAACAGAGATAAAGTATTAGAACTGTGTTATGAACTGGTTTTTGTTTTATGGATTTAGATATTTAGGTGGAGGGAGAGTGAGGGGGGGTGGGTGTTGGATTCTTTGTAGATCTGTTACTTTCCAGATTTCTTTTAGGCTTGTAAGACAAACCCTCCGTTAACTGTTCACTTCCTCACTGGTATGCTGCACTGTGGGGCTGCTGCCACCAGGGGATGTTGATGCCTAGGAATGGCTTCATGGTCCAAACTGGAAGGCATCTCAGTTATTCATTAGTTTGATAAGCGTTTATTGAACTTACTATGTGTCAGGCACTGTGCTGTGCGCGGGGATACGAAGATGAATAAGGCACAAAACCAGTAGTGATAAAGTTATGCATACAGTGCTACAGAGGGACAGAAACAGGGCTAACCTTCATTTTATGGAAGATGTCCTGAAGGGAACTTCTATGTGGGTTGCCCCTTGAGAGTTGACTATGAGTTAAGTTAAAGTGAAGGTAGTCTTGCTGATAACTGATTCCGAGAGAACATAAGTTACTTATGTAAGTTATGCAACTAATATAACTTATGTTTTCCTGTGAAACTGCAATCACAAATTCAAATAAAAAAAGCCCTAAATCCTTATTACTAAAAATAATAAATATACAACATGTAAGAGTATTATTTGGAGAAAGATTTAAAAGAATATAAATGTTTTAATATATTTAATTACCTTCTGGTTCATCTCTTATTGTTATCAACCAGTCCTTAGCCTAATTTGATTTTAAGCCATCTTAAAATAACCCTAAATCTTTTAAGATCAAAATCCATTGGATCCTCCCTTCCCCTCCTCTATATATCTTTCTGTTTTATTTATCTGTTTGTCTATCCATATCTTATCTGTCAGAATTAAGTACTTCCAAGGAAGCTTAGAATAAAAAAGACTTTTCATTTGATTTGATTTTCTTACCTGCTTGTTGGTTAGTGCACAATAGTTGCACCGTTGTTTTCTGTTTCTTTGCCTGAGACAAAATTGGCTTTCTGCCAATTTGACTTGTACTGTACCCCCATGAAGCTGCGTTTGTCAGGTCACTATGTCCTTGTTACTAAATCCAGAGGACACCTCGAACACCTCACAGTGTACATCTTGAAAAGATTATGTCACTTCTCTGCTTAAAACCACTCCATTTCCTCATTGCTTTTAGGATGAAGTTCAGATTCTATAATATGGCCACATCTGACCCCTCTTGTCTCCAGCAGTGTCTCTTACTGCATTTCTCCACTCACTGTTAAGATCCCAAATAACTGATCTTCTTTTGGTTCTTTGAATGAACCATGCTCTTTCTCACCGTTGGGACTTGCTGTCCCTGTGTCTTTCTTTCTCTGCCCCTTTGCTGGGGTACACTGTTACTCAGCCTTTCCGCCTGAGTTCAGACATGTGCTTTCTTTTTAAAGAAACAAAATTCCAATCATGTCCTAAAAAATCCATCCACTTCCTTCAATCTCAGTTCTAGTACCTCTAATCTAAACAATCATTCTTACATGTCAGAACTACTCTAAAACCCCCCAACTGGTGTTTCTGTTTCTACTCTTGCCCCTAATCTTGTCTAATCCATTCTCCACACAGTCACAAATATGAGATCTTAAAAATGTAAATCAGTTTGTGTCGTTCTTATTTAAGCCCTTCTTCACTGGCTTAGCATATCGTTCAGCTCAGGAGATCAGGCATTTGACCACTTCACAGTTGCAAATCCCCCTCTCATTGTTGCCTACTATACTGAGTTATAAAGTGGGCATCCACGTGATCCAGAATGTGCTTATATAATTTTTTAAGAATGTTACTAAAATAGGGATGCCTGGGTGGCTCAGTCAGTTAAGCATCCAACTTCGGCTCAGGTCATGATCTCACGGCTCATGAGTTAGAGCCCCACATAGGGCTCTGCTCTGACAGCATGGAGCCTGCTTGGATCGTCTGTCTCCCTCTCTCTCTGTTCCTCCCCTGCTCGCACTGTCTTTCTTAAAAATAAATAAGCATTAAAAAAAAAAGTGTTACTAAAATAAAAATACAAAGCTAAAAATTCTTGAAATTTCTGACTTTTGAGGAACTTTCGTTTTTAAGAAACACTAATTCAAGCCTTTCCCTGGAAAGTCTTTTCTGGGCACCTTTGTACCCACTCCCGACTACTCTGTGTGATGAACCTCTTTTCTGTGCTTCTTTCCTTAGGACT
The DNA here is from genome assembly GCF_023721935.1 of Panthera uncia. NCBI lineage: Eukaryota > Metazoa > Chordata > Mammalia > Carnivora > Felidae > Panthera > Panthera uncia. The sequence continues at coordinate 70,211 of NW_026059312.1, read as the reverse complement.
TATCATTTGTTGGGTAACTATCCTTAAGCTCCTTGAGGAGTCCTAGATAATAGTAGTGAAGAACCTGGCTATAAATTTAATTACATTTTAAAATATATTTTAAAAATTAGGGGCACCTGGGTGGCTCAGTCAGTTAAACATCTGACTCTTAATTTAAGCTCAGGTGATGATCTTAGGGTCATAAGATCTGGCCCTGTGTTGGGTTCAGCGCTGGGTGTGGAGCCTGCTAAGGATTCTCTCTCTGCCTCTCCCTCTACCCTGCCCCCCGTTTGCATGCTTGCGTCCTCTTTCTTTCTCTCTCTGTCTCTGTCTCTGTCTCTAAAAAATGTATTTAAAAATGAAAGACAGTAGTAATCATATACATTTAGAACATGGCAGTATCTGTGTGTGAAACATAGTTTGGTGTTCAGACAATACTAGGTGCTTGTATGAATTTACTGGGATCCTTGGAATAGCTCCATGTTTCCCACAGATTTGGAACTACTGCACTAGAGAATTAGCTTAGATATGGACGTTCTATGTAGACCAGTTACCGCCGGGGTATGCAGTTTGCAATAGTTAACATCTTCCAGAAAAAGCAGCAGTAAGGTAGTGATCATCTGATGGTTGTAATAAATGTTCTGTTAGATATGTATCAACTATGGGATGCCCTTTTCCTGACCTTCAGTGATGACAGCAATTTCAGGGGCTCTTTTAAAAACCTGGGACCTACTCAAAAGCTACTCAGGAGAGTCTTAGGTTTGATTTTGCAACCCAGATCTGTCAGTAGGTTGTTACCTACTCTGAGAGAGATCAGATTCAACATGGACTTTTGAAAGTATTCGCTTTTCAAGTAGATTGTAACTCTAGGGATTTGCCCTCATTCCTGAGCGTTCCCATTCATCTATCACTTTAATACTACATTTTTTCCCCTTCAAGATTCAGCTCATCCATGAAACATCCCTTTTATCCTTTTCTGTTCTGATTGTCTATACTGCAAACTCTCATACTTCCTTACATTCCACATTGTTCTGTAGTGGCTTCTGTATTAATCAGTTTATACTGTATTAATCAGGCTATACTGTTTCAGTGTTAATCAGTCATACTACAGAGGTTAGAAATTTTTTCCCCAGAGGTGCCTGGGTGGCTCAGTCAGTTAAGCATCCAACTTTAGCTCAGGTCATGATCCCATGGTCTGTGGGTTTGAGCCCCATGTCAGGCTCTGTGCTGTCAGCTCAAGTCAGAACTTGAGCCTGCTTCAGGTTCTGTGTCTCCCTCTCTCTCTTCTCCTTCCCCACCTGTGTCTTCTCTATCAAAAATAAATAAACATTAAAAAAATTTTTAAAAAAAGAAAAATTTTCCCCAAAGAACCTGGTGATAAGATTGGACTGTCAGTAGTCACTTACTAAATACATACTAATTTAAGTTATTAGGCTCTTAGGCTTTTTCTTTCTTTCCTTTCTAATCAATTAGCTAACAAATTTAAATTTGAGTGTCTAAAATAAATGCATGCTGCAGTGCTACTGAGCTACTGAAGGAAAGTCAAGGGACCTCTATGAGGCCAAGATGTACCAATTGTCATTGGCTCTGCATAGCAGAAAGCTTGAATATCTGACCCATTTTGCAGTAGCAAACACAGCAGAAAGCTATTGGAGGTCTGATTGCCCTTGTAGCTTATGCTGTTGCTGAGTCACTATTTCAGAACTCTATTAGATTGAGTGGATTCTATTTCCAAGATTTCCTTGTATCTGCAATGTGAAAAACCTATTTTTCATTAGAAAGTGATCATTTGGAAATAAGAGCAGTCAGTGATGATGCAAGTTACCTTCTACCCTTTGTATTGAGTATACTAAGTAGTAATTTATAGGTATGAAAGCTCCAAAGGACAAAGTATGGGTAAAGGAGTAATTTTCATCATTTTACCGTTATCTTTAAAGGAAGTACACATTTGTTGTTGTTGATGCTTTGATTTTAGTTATTCTGGAACTAATAAGATGGCACTTTAGTTTTAGGTTCATCTTCCACATCTCACCCTCCCCCTATCACTCAGTCAGCAGACAAATATTTATTAGGCTTGTATAGAAATGTGTAAGAGAAAATGTAATTCAATTCAACAGATATTTACAGAGAATTTGTTTGTGTCAAGCTCCATGCCAGTGGAAGAAATTTAGCATTAGTAAGAAGTGACTCCGTTGTCTCCTGGAATTTACAATCTGCCTAAAAACAAACAGTAAACAATTACAAAGGTGATCCAGATTAAATGTATATAAAAATTAAGCTGAATTGATGGACACAAAAGATAAATTTGACATAGCCCCTTCTCTTAAAGAGCTTATAATTTAAGTACCGAAAGAGATATATACACCTTACAAAAATGACAAGCAGAGTAAATATAGTGGAAGTAACAGTAATATACTTTGGGGCAAAGGCTAGAAATGATTAACCTTGAGAATTAGGAAAGACTCCACAAATAAAAAGGCATCCTGGAAAGGTAGACATTTGACAGTCAGATAAAGGAAGGTAAGGCATTCTGGATGTTGGTGGTGTTAATTGTACCCATCATCAACTTCTATTGATAGTGGAGATTAAAATGTAGTATCAGCTATATTGCTGATCGAGCTGGATTGAGGAATGTGGCTTGGACCCAAGGCCAAAATGGGGCCTACAACATTTCTCCCTTCTCCTCAATTTCAAGTGTCTACTCTGTTGGAGGCACAACAGCTGGAAAACTGCATGCTGCCTTCCAGAGGAGGTTGTGCTCTGCCAATGGGCAAGTGGCTCTTTCTGAGAAGGGGCTAGGCAGAAGCTGACTCCTGCCTGAGCCCTGATCTTCTCCCAAATCAGATTGTTTATCTCTTGAGGGGAGGAAATAAAAGTAATGTTAAGAGTGAAAGCTTATTGGGGCACAGTCAGTTAAGCGTCTGACTTCAGCCCAGGTCATGATCTTGCGGTTTATGGGTTCGAGCCCCATGTTGGGCTCTGTGCTGACAGCTCAGAGCCCAGTACCTACTTAGGATTCTGTGTCTCCCTCTCTCTCTGCCCTTCCCCCCTTCATACTCCATCTCTCTCTCTCTCTCTCTCTCGCTCTCGCTCTCGCTCTCGCTCTCTCTCTCTCTCAAAAATAAATATTAAAATTAAAAAAAAAAAAACCAGAGTGAAAGGTTTTTCCTCATTACTTCCCTAAGACAGCAGAACTGTGGGCAGAAATTCCCATATTATAGCAAAGCCAGAAACTTGGGGAGAATAGACGAAATCTCCCTGTACCAGATAAGAAAACAAACATTGTAATGATAAATCACATGATACAAACTGAAAATTCTATAGAGATCAAAGATCAGAGAAGGAGGGATGTCAGCAGGTCCTAGAGTGGGTGGGGAAGACTGATTGCCTGGAGAGGGTGGAACTTGAGCTGTATCCATGATTCAGATGGAATGAACAGATTCACATTGGGTTTTCTGAATAGCATGTAAGTACATCAATAGATAACAAGCCAAATTACACATTTTTTCTAAAAGCCATGAGGCAACTCCAGCAGTTTCTTGGAACAGTATTATTTGGCAAAGAAAGATAGATTGACTTTGGGAGCTCTAAAGTAGTTCCAGATAGGAAGGTATCCGAGTAGTATAAAAAGCAAGGAAGTGCCAAATGTCCCTTTTCAGTGCTCTCTCCACCCTCCAGTTAGTACTGATGAAGTATCTGCTCTATTTCCTGACCCCTTCACCTCCACCTACATTTCCTTGTGGAGGAAAATATGTGTCTTATTTTAAATAGCATTTCATGGATGGATGCCAACCCCATGAAGATAGACTTCCCATCCTCCTTTAAAAAGGTATTGTTGAATGGGTTTGGAATGAGGAAGTATAAAATTACAGCTTGAAGGACCAGTGAACAGTTGAATGCTCAAGGTGCTTTTAAACAGTTGTATTAAAGTAAAGTTGATATACAGTAATTGAAGTATGCAATTTGATGAGATTTGATGTATACACCTGAACTTTCCCTCTACACACTGCCTTAGCAGTATCCCTCAAATGTTGATATATCATATTTTTATTTTTATTCCGTTCAGAACATTTTATGACATCTTTGTTGATTTCTTCTTTGTCTCAGGAGGTTATTTAAAAGTTTATTTTTTAGTTTTCAGATATTTGGCTAGTCCAGATATCTTTCTCCTGTTGATATATAATTAATTTTACTGTGGTCAGAGAACATGCTTGTATGATTTTAATGCTTTACATTTATTTGGCCTTGTCTTCGTGGTCACTTGAGAAGAATATATGTTGTATTTTTCTATTGTTGGGTCAGTAGACCCAACTAGGCCCAGTGAACTAGGCTAGTTTGTTGATACTGTTGTATAAGTTTTCTGTAGTCTTACTGATTTTCTGTCTACTTGTTCTATTCATTATTGAAAGAGTTATTAAAATCTCTGATTCTAATTGTAAATTTGTTTCTCCTTTCACTTTTATTAGTTTTTGCTTCTTATATTTTGAAGGTCTATTATTAGGTACATAATTATCATTATGAAATGACCCTCTTTATCTTTGGTAATTGTTATTGCTCTGAATTCTACTTGTCTAATATTAATATAGCCATTCCAGTTTTTTAAAAGTGTTATTATGGCATATCTCTTCTCATTATTTTACTTTTAGCTTGTCTTTGTATTTGAAATGAATTTTTATTATTTTTTATCTAACCTGACAATCTCTCCTTTTTTATTTGGAATTAATTTGATTATTAGTATGGTCAGGTTTAAGCTATAGTCTGCTTTTTATTTGTCACATTTGTTCTTTGTTTTCCTTTTCTTTTTTTCCTCCCTCTTTTGGGGGCAGGATTGAGTTTTTTGGGGGGTAGAGTGGGCAGGATTAAGTATTTTTTATGGTTCCAATTACAGTAAAACCTTGGTTTGCAATCAAAATTCATTCTGGAAACATGCTTGTAATCCAAAGCACTTGTGTATCAAAGCAAATTTCCCCATAAGAATTACTGGAAACTCAGCTGATTCATTACACAACCCAAAAATATTCATATAAAAATGATTATAATACTGTAATATACTATGAAATAATAAAGAAAATACAAAATATGAAGAAAAATAAACAAATTAACCCGCACTTACCTTTGAAAACCTTTGTGGCTGGTGTGAGGGAGACAAAAGAGAGGAGGGTTATTGTGTAGGATGACTTTCACTATCACTAAAGGAATCATACTGTCTATTGGTTCAGTGGAATCTTTTTCTGCATGGGAGCCATTGTATACACTCACACAGATGTTGACTACAATACAGTATTAATAAACTCTGGTCATATACTGTATTTAATGTAACTGGCAATAAGGCAGCAGAGGAAGGGGTCTATATCCACAGGCAGCCTGACCTAGAATGAAATAGAGCATTCCTAAGCTTACTCTCGTATGGAAAAAGCAAAGGATCGTCCACAGGTGCTTTGAAGTGACAAAAATACACTAGTGCCAGTTGTGGGCATCTTACAACGTTTTGAAAAATCACTGATTTCTGCCAAACACTGCAGCCTGAGACTGAGCATTCAAGTGTGGGAGATGATCATCCACAATCCTGCAGCGAGAGAGAGAGAGAAGAGCCGTTGGCCCAGTTGTGATCATGTGACATTTGGCATCATGTACTACTCATATTGCAAGATACCGCTTGTTTATCAAGTTTAAATTTATTAGAAATGTTTGCTCATCCTGTAGAACACTTGGAGAACAAGTTACTTGCAGTACAATATTGTATTTCCAAAATTGGTTTGTTATATTATTTGTGGTAGTTTAAAAAATTTACAGTGTACATCTTTAATTATACTTCATATCCAAGTAATATTATATTACTTTACATGTACTATATGAATCTTACAATAGTATATTTCCATTTTCCCCTAACGTCTGTATATTATTGTCACATATCTTAACTTCTTCATGATTTTAGGTTATAAACCCTACAATTTATTATTGTTACTTTAAATAAATATCTTTTTTCTTTTATTTTGAGAGAGAGAGAGAAAGTGGGGGAGGGGCAGAGAGAGAAGGAGAGGAAGAAGGAGAGAGAGAATAAGCAGGTTCCACACTGTCAGCATAGAGCCCAATGCAGGATTCAAACTCAAGAACCATGAGATCAACGACCTGAGCCGAAGTCAGATGCTTCACTGACCAGTCCACCCAGGCACCCCTTAAATAACTATCATTTAAAGACATTTTGAATTTAAATAAGTATTTGTTTTTAGTCCCATCTTTGCCATTTTTGGTACTCTTCATGCTTTTGTGTAGATCCAGATTTCCATCTGGCATTACTGTTCTTCCACCTAAAGAACTTCCTTTAAAATTTCTTGTAGTGTTCAGGGGTACCTGGGTAGCTCAGTCATTTGAGTGTCAGACTTTGGCTTAGGTCATGATCTCATAGCTTCTGAGTTTGAGCCCCATGTTGGGCACTATGCTGACAGCTCAGAGTCTGAAGCCTGCTTCAGATTCTGTCTCCTTTGTCTCTGCCCTGCCCCCACTCGTGCTCTGTCTCTCTCTCTCTCTCTCAAAAATAAACATTAAATTTTTTTTTTAAATTTCTTATAGTGTTCTATTGCTCATGATGAATTTCACTTCACCTTTGTTTTTGAAAGCAATTTTCAGAGAATTCTAGCTTGGCAGATTCTTTTTTCTTTCAGATTTTGCAGATGTTCTGGTCTCTGTTGAAATCTGTCATTCTTATCTTTATTCTTCTGTATATACTGTATCTTTTCTCTCTGGATCTTTAAAGATTTTTTTCTTTTCCACTGGTTTTCAGTAATTTCATTTTGTTATGTCTTGGTATGGTTTTCTTTATACTTCTCACGCCTGAGGATTTGTTTGGCAAAATTGGAGAAATAGCCATTATTTTTTCATATAAATTTTCTCTCTTCTCACCTCTATTTTCTCCCTCTGAGACTCTAATTATACTTATGTTAGACCACTTGATATTGTTCCACAGCTCACTGTTAGTCCGTTCATTTCCTTCATTTCAGTAATTTGCTGTCTTTCATTTTGGAGACTTTTCATTGATGTGCCTTCACATTTACTCATCTTTTCTTCTATACTATCTTGTCTCCTGTTAATTCCACCTAGAGTATTTTTTATTTTCAGAAGTTTGATTTGGTTTTCTTTATATCTTCTCTTTCTCTATCATGCTCATAGTTTCTTTTACCTTCTTGGACATATGGAGCATATTTTGTATGTGTTCAGGTTCAAATAAACAAATTCTCAGGTAGTCTTTCATCTATGTCATTTCTGGGTCTATTTCTTTTCTTTTTTTTTTTTTTAATTAAAAAATGTTTGTTTATTTTTGAGAGAGACAGAAACAGAGCATGAGTTGGGGAGAGGCAGAGACACACACAGAATCCAAAACAGGTTCCAGGCTCTGAGCTGTCAGCACTGAGCCTGATGTGGGGCTTGAACTCATGGACTGCAAGGTCATGAGCTGAGCCTTAGTTGTATGCTCAACTGACTGAGCCACCCAGGTGTCTTTTTGTTTTTGTTTTTTTAATGTTTATTTATTTTTGACAGAGAGAGAGAGAGAGACAGAGCATGAGTGGGTGGGCATTGTAAGTTTTATGTTGTTGGGTGCTGGATTTTTCTTTTTTTAATTCCTTGAAACAGTTTTGGATTTTGTACTAGAATGCAGTACCTGGTGAACAGTTTAATCTTATGGGAAAGTTGATGTATTCCAGTTTTTCTGTTGATCTTTTTTTTTTTTTTAATTAAAAAAAAGTTTCAATGTTTATTTTTGAGAGAGAGAGAGGTAGAGTGCAAGTGGGGCAGGGGCAGAGAGAGAGGGAGACACAGAATCCGAAGCACGCTCCAGGCTCTGAGCTGACAGCACAGAGCCCAGTGGGGGGTTTTGAACTCACAAACCATGAGATCATGACCTGAGCTAAAGTTGGACACTTGGTTAAGTGACTGAGCCACCCAGGCGCCCCTCTGTTGACCTTTGTTAAGCAAACTTATTTATAGCCTTTAGTCTAATGTTCAGTTGTTCCCGTTGCTCAGACATACTCTTGTGAGGATTGTACTCCTTGTTGTTTTGTTATAAAGTCTTTCCATTCTGGTTGTTGGGAACACGAACTAATCACGGTCTTGTGTGAACCCTAATTCTTGTGTTCTTTAATCCATGCTTTAGGTAGTTTTTCCACATGCATGTGTCAGTTAGTACTTAACCTAAGACCAAAGGGTAATCCTCTGCAGATATCCAGACCTCCCTCTCTGTGTACCCCTCTCCTTGTTACTACCCTATCCCTGAATTCCAGTGACCTTGGTTTTCCTAACTTTAAACTTTGTCATCAACTCAGATCACTGGGCTACACCTGGCCTTCTTCTACCTGCACTGTAGGCTATAAATTCTCTCCAGTCAGTAAGCTGGGTTCATCTCTTATTTCTCTTCTCAGGGACCCCTGTCCTACATTGACTGATATCTAGTGTGTGAAAAACATTTCTTCGTATATTTTGTTCAAAACTTTCTTAGTTGTCTTAAGCTGAGAAGGAAAATCTGGTCCCACATGGATACAATTCAGGTAATGTTTTACAGAATGAAAAAATGGAAACAGCTGTATTTAAAGAGTTTGTTATTTCAGATATTCTTCTTATCTTTTTGATTTAAGAGTGAGGGTGACCAATTGGATTGGCTGTTTTCTCCACTGAACTTCAATGGAAAGCTTTTGCATTAAGTCTGCTTTAGCTGGTTAAGCCTTTCCTTTGAATATGTCTCTCAGAGGATAAGACATTCTAGTCTAGGTTTAGGTGACATTGACCCCCAGTTGTCCTATATTGGTGTTGGTAACTTTGTCTGGGATTACGATCTTGAGGTTTAAATCATTGATTTAGGAGATAGATGGCATGATGAAGGAATGATGTTAAATCACTGACACTTCAGATCTCCAATTCTAAATTCAGACTGTATCTAATAACCTGCACCATGTGACTGCACTTGAAGTCTCTGTGGGTAAAAGGACAGTTTATCAACCTCTATCAGTAGAGTCTGAAACATGAGATTTGAAAAGGTTTGATCGTGCTTAATACTAGAAGAAATGCCTCTTCTAATTTCAAACCCTTTAACCTAGAAAACTGAAAATAACTTGTCCCTCTTTTAATCAATAAAGAAAACACATTTGATGATTCCTGTTTCCCATCCTTTCCTGGAGATGTCTTCTTTTTTCTCAGTAGATTTCCAAAAGCTCTGATTATTTGAGCCTCCATTAGTAAGTATACCTTCAGTAGGTTTCAGAATTGGGCCAATGTGTACAATAGTTCTTCTGATGAAGGGCCTGCTAATGGCATAAAGACAGGTACTAGTGAAGTTACGGTGTCTGTGTATCACTAGGGCCAAATGAAGCCAGAAAAGTCATTCTGGAGTTTGTTGTCACCAAAAGGTGCTTCCATGTATGCAGTTACGAGTATCTTTAAGTGATAAAATCTCTTTTCCTCATGGTACTTGTGAACTTGCTCCAATATTGTCATAATACTGCCATCAGGTCTGTAAAGCTTTCTTAGGAGCAAGAAAAAAAACCCTTTGCTTTACCTTTTTCTCTTATTTTTTGAGTCTGAAAATGAGTCCTCTCTCTCTCTTTCTGTCTCTGTCTCTCAGCCTCTGTCTTTTCACATGACCACTTGGGCAAGAGCCTTGTTCATTTCACTACATCCCTAAAGGCAAGGAGGTAGAGGAGAAAAGCAACCCTCTTTAAACTGTGTAACCAGAAAGTTTAGAGCAGGCCCTTCCTTAGTTTTTGAGTAGATAATGAAAGAAAGAGGAGGTTCTGAAGGAGTGTTGAGTCATTGTCTGCTCAGTTTTCATTTTATGTCATGGCCCCTGCATCTCCAACCTACCTCAGAAATGCTTGCAACTGACAGTGACTGTGTGAGGAAGAAAAATGCTTCAGTGTGCTAGAATGGTTGATATGTAGGTACAACATGGTTTATGTCCCTGGGAATACAGTGAATATGAATATGAAAATTCTATGTAAGAGGAAAAAACTCAGGTTTTTTTGCACAAATGTAGCTACATTTATATGTGTGTGTGTGTATTTTTAATTTTTAAACAAAATTTTTAAATTTATTTTTAAATTTTATTTTTCTATTTCCTTTCATTATTTGCCCACCTGCATCATGATTTTGAAATAAAAATCAACATAAATAAAACTGGGTATTCAAGTTTTTTAAAGCTTGCTTTACATATTTATAGATTTTGTATGCTTTCAACATTTTTTTTGATTACTATAAACTTGTTTCATTTTGCTTCACTCACTATGTGTATTTATAAAAGTATCATTACCAGAAGACAGAATCAGTTTTTTTCTGTTTTTAGGAAATGTATATTTTAACTCCTTTTAGCATTATGCCTCAGCTCTCTTGCCCTTTATCCCTCTGTTCATAGATACTCTCCAAAGTTCATTTTAACTGAGATCTAGAAGAGCTAGAAGTCTCTCGGGCACTGTCACTATGCATCAAATTTACCTTGTTCTTTAGCCTTTGCTCTAGATTATCGCTGAGACTGCAAATGATTCTGTGTGAGTTTGGGAAGGTACATTGGCTAGTATATACTGCTTAGTTATTAGCATGTGCTTTTTGCTATCCTGTGCACCATCTTTGCTGTCTGTGTTTGTGTTTGTTTTGCTTTCTTAATAACCTCTGTCTCTGAAGCATGCATAAACACATCAGTAAAAAGGAGAAAAATCTTTCCTTAATAAGTGTGATTGATGGAACTTCTTTTTCCTATTGAATTTCTATATTTCTTATGACAACCAATATTTTATTAGTTTTAAATGTTTCTATATTATATAACCGCTGTGGCTACAAACATTTCTATTCTCCGAAAAAATGTATTTATAGTCTCAGATAATGAAATATAAATGAGAAACAATTCTGCACAGCCTAGTTAGCATTTCAGAGGGCTAGTTCTCTGAAACATCCCATTTCCTCTCTGTCTGCCAGTTCTCTCTCATCCTCATTTTTATCCCATCCACATTAAGAGTTAATAGTCCATTCTTTTTTTTTTTTTTTAAGTTTATTTATTTTGAGAGAGAGCTCAGAAGGGCTGAGAGAGAGAGAGAATCTGAAGCAGGCTCCGCACTGCCAGTGCAAAGCCCGATATAGGGCTGGAAATGAACCATGAGATTTTGACCTGAGCCAGAATCAAGAGTTGGACGCCCAACTGACTGAGACACCCAGGTGCCCCTCCAGTCTTTGATTCTTATAAACAGTGCCACATGAACATCTTGGTACTCACATTTAAGAGATTTTGTAGGAGTGCAATCTCTGAGTCACAGGGGATGTGTATCATTATCAATTTTGTTAGATAATGCCAAATTGTTTTCTAAATGATCCTTCCAATTTTCACTCTCTCCAGCTGTGTATGAGAATTTCTGATATTTCATATCCTCACAAGTACTTGGTATTGGTCAGTCTTCTAATGTTTACAATCTGATATGTAGGTATATTATTACAACTCATTGCTTTTTTTAAAAAAAATCTTGGGGCACCTGGGTGTCTCCGTTGGTTGAGCGTCCGACTTCGGCTCAGGTCTTGATCTCGCGGTTTGTGAGTTCGAGCCCCACATCGGGCTCTGTGCTGACACCTCAGAGCCTGGAGCTTGCTTCAGATTCTCTGTCTCCCCCTCTCTCTACCCCTCCCATGCTCATGCTCTGTCTCTCAATAATAAATAAAATGTTAAAAAAAATTTTTTTTAAATCTTAAACTTACAGGAAAATTGCAAGCTCAGTACAAATAACCTTTTTTTTTCTTGAACCATTTGAGAGTAAATTACTAATATGATACCCTAACATTCCAGAATAGTTTGTATGTTCTATAGATGAAGACTTTGTCCTTGGTACCTGTAAGATAACAAAATCAGGTCGTTTGCATGATGACTTTGCTCCCATTTAATCTACAGATCCTATACAACTCTTGCTAATTGTCTAAATCATGTCTTTTATGGTAATAGAATCCAGTTTAGATTGCAGGTTGTTTTTGGTTGCTGTGTCCCTCTGGTGTCTGATCTGGAACCACTCCTCAGTCCTTCCTTGATTCTCATGACCCTAACACTTTCATACATTACAGGCCAGTTATTTTGTTGAGTATCTCTCAGTAATGGTTGTCTGTTGTTTCCTCACAATTAGATTCAAGTTGGGTGTGTTTCTAGGAATATCACAGGCATTTTCTGTGTTCTTCTCATCACATCCTGTCCAATAGCAGATGATTTTGCTTCATCCCATTACTGATGATGTTACTTTAGAACATTTGATTAAGTTGGTGACCTCTGAGCTTCTCCACTGTACAATTACCTTTTTTTCTTTTTGTAACAAATGAGTATTTTTGGCCAGTGAGAGCCATTTCAAGGGGACTTCTGTCTGTCTTACACCTCACCCTCTTTCTTCTGCAAGTACTTCCTTACTTTCTGGCATTGACTCTCCATGCCCGGTCATCCTTCAGTGGGAATGCCCTTCTCACCGAGGGGTGATCTCTCCCAAGTTTAGTGCTTGCTCACATCTCTCCTCTGAATTCCATCCTTATTTATCTACTTATCTACCCGACATTTCAGTTGGCGATGTCACGGGCATCTTAAATTGTGCTTGTTCAAAATAGAATCCCTGACTTCAGCTGTTAAATGGATCTCTCTCACCCAGTCATCCTCATCCCATTCAGTCTTAGCCAAGTTCCTCCTTCCTTAGTCTGCAAACCTACCGTCGGCCTCTGCTCTCTTCCGCACCATACCCAGCTTCAGTCTGTCAGCACATTCTGTATATTTTACCTCCAAAATATGCCTCATGTCTTTCCACTTTTCTCCAGGTCCTCTTGGCTTGCTTTCTTCTTCCTCTTCACTAGTTTCTCCACTTCTGCTCTGGTTTCTCTCTGGCCTGTTTCCACACATCTTTTATTGGTGCAAATCAGATCACATCATTGGCTTTCTTAAAAGCCTGCAGTGCCTTCGCATTCCTCTCAGGATAAATCCCAAACCAGTGAAGATCCACATGATCTGACTCTGGCTTTGCTCATCCACTCCATTTCATGTTCCTCTTTCTCTTGCTGAAATGTGAGAGCAAGGGAAACGTTCCCTTCCTGCAGCTCCTCAAACACTCTTTTCTTCCTCAGGGCCTCACCAGAACAGTGTCCTCTTGCCCTTTATCCAGCTGTGCCTTTTCATGTCCTACTCGTGGGGAGAAAGAGTAGGATTGGGCAGGAAACTTCCCCTTACTCAGACAGGTCTTTCCTGATTACCAGTTAAGTTCATCTCACCCCATACCTCATCATTCTCTATTAAAACACTCTCTTTTCTTCATAGTACTTAACATGATTTGAAGCCATTTGATTACTTATTTACTGTCTTATTTTCCCCATTAGATTCTAAGCCCATGAGCTTAGCACCTTGCACCCAAAGTGCTAACAGTGTTAGAAGAAAGGAATAGTAGTTCAGTACTTCTGCCAAAAATGAGCATAGTGCAGTTGCCTAGAAGGGGAAATGTGCCCTTTTTGAGGTAAGGAGAAGGTTAAATGCTATTGTTGATATAAGAGAATAAAATTATTTTTTAGAAGCTAAGTTTTCTAAAAACTACAAAAGATTGAGACAGGAAAACAGACCCAATGAGAATCTATTAATAAAGCGTGATGAAATCTGCATTAATGAATTCTCTTTAAAATGAAAATTAGCTTGTTATACAAGGCCATGAAACTTAAAAGGGAGGCATTTGAAAGCCAGTCTCCTGACTTCCATATTGTAAATCATGGCTCCCATGGAGGATGTATATGTTGAGTGGAAAAATGAGCTCAGCAGAGATGTTCATCATTATCTTTAAGGTTTGTCAGGAGATGTACTTTACTAGATAAAGGAAAAAAGAAACGGCAATAAAGAATAGGAACCAAGTTACTTAGTTTCTAAGAGATACTTGTAACAATTAGACACATTCAGATCTGCTGTGATAGATGTGTTGTGATGATTTTTAGATAAATACCTATAGATTTTTAAAAGTTTTTCAAAACTATTTTTTTAATTGAAATAATAATAGCTGTTTTAGTCAGCTGTTCTGTGGCAACAAATAGCCCCCAAATTTCAGTGGCTTGTAAGAACAGAGGTTTATTTTGTGCCTTTGTTACACATCTTTGAGCAGATTGACATTGGATCTGTTACTGCTCTCAGTGTCTTTTTTATTTTTTTAAGTTTATTTATTTTTGAGAGAGAGGGAGAGAGTGTGCTCACGCATATGTGTGCACATGAGTGGGAGAGGGACAGAGAGAAAGGGAGAATCCCAACCAGTCTCCCTGCTGTCAGTGCAGAGCCCACTATGGGACTCAAACCCACGAACCATGAGATCATGACCTGAGCTGAAACCAAGAGTCGGATGCTTAACCAACTGAGCCATCCAGGTGCCCCTGCTCTCTGTGTCTTTTAATTCCATAATCTAGGCTGAAGGAGCAGCCTGTATTTGGGATGTAGTGTACTCATAGCAGAGGGAAAGGAGAGAGCCAGTGGAAGCATGCATTGGCTATTGAAACTTCTGCTCAGATAGTGTGTATATCATGTCTACTCATTTACTAGTGTCCACAGCCAAGTCCGTTGTCAGTTGGTAGGGGATAAATAATCCATAGGATCCTTCAAATGACATGTAACCAGTGGAGATACCGGAGGATATCCTGGGCATACCTGAGGAACCGGGAAGGGGACTGAAGTATTTGGAAATGTTAGTACTATGTCCTACATTGGCAAACATTGACTGAGTGTTTACTATTTGCCAAATACTATTTGAGGTGCTTTCCATTAATTAACTCATTGCATCCCCACAATTATCCTATCAGATAAGTATTATTAATTACTTTACAGATGAGGAAACTTGAGGCCCAAGTTCACACAGCTAGTAAATAGTAGAGCCAGGCTTTAAACCTAGGCCGTTTAAACCTAGGCTCTAGGAAATGCAACAAGCACAGGTTGTTGCTAGAAACATTTTTGTGTGTGCTTTTTGAAAAGAGCAGTGCTGCATGATGATTAATATTATATTGTATAAGTAGTTACTCTTCTAGGAATAGTGTATTTACAAGGAACGAAAAGTTTAAGGGAATGCTAATTGTCATAACTAGATGGGCCACTGCATTGATCTCTAAGGACCTGAGAATGTCTCTCCATTTCTCTCCAAATTTACCTTTCATATTTGCATTCTGATTTGTGAACCTATGGAAATAAATATATTTTGGTTCAAATATTTGCTGAATTTATACTGTATATGTAGCACTTTGGTTTTCTTGATTTATTTAGTCCTCTGGAATATGACTTTAAAATCCTGCATGTTTACTTAAAGGCACAGCCCAATGCCTCTTCCTCTGGGAAGCTTTACTTGGTATCTCAAGCTGAGTTTGCCACTCATGCCTCTGAAGTAACTTAAAAAGAGCACAGGAGACCGAACTTTCCCAGTTGGCAGCTCTGGGAACTGGGAAGAGGATCTGAACTCCATTTTCTCCTCTCAATAATGAGGATCAAAATACATAGGTGTAAACAAGCCTCAATAACGTTTCGTTGGAAGTACATTGTGACCATTAGGGTTTTCTGTAAAAATGTAAGGATTTGATTAATCTCTACAATATTCTTCCTGACTTCTTTTCTGGACTTTTTGTCTTTCTCTTTTCTGTTCATTCACTTAACAGATATTTCCTGAGCACCTGCTATTAGGGACAGTCACTGTGGTGCTCATGGATATGGACTGTGGCCAGACTGCCTGAGTTTAAATCCCTGTTCTACCACTTACTAGCCCTGTAACTTTGGCCTTTAACCTTATCCCACCTCAGTTTTCTAATCTGAAAAATGACTACTTGTGAGGATTAAATAAATTAATATATGTAATTAGCTTAGAATGCTGCCTCATAACATATTATTACCCATTAGGATATATACTGTCCATAAGGACAGGCATTTTTTGCTTCTGTTTTGTTTTTTTTTTGTTTTTTGTTTTTTGGTTTTTTTGTGGCTATAACTCATTGCCAAGGACAGTGCCTGGAAATAGTCACTCAATAAATATTTGTTAAAAATGAGTGAATAGTTGATAAGCTTTGTGTAGGGAAAGAAGAAAAAAGACCAGCTATGAAATCATCTAATAAGTGCTTTTAGTGAAGCATGGTAAGTACTGTTCTTTGTATCATCCCTTCTAAGTTGCCATGAAGAGTTACTATAAAAATTAATGGAGATAAGGTCCTTAATAAAAAAATATCTATGAAAATAAGACTTTACTAAATCATGAGTTCTTCAAGAATTGGGAATATGTCTTACTATACCTTTAAATCCTTAGCACCAAACTTGATTCTTAGCATCTAGGAGAAGCTCGAGAAATGCATGACTGAATAAATGAGTGTCTATTCTCTGGAAGATTGCCTGAAAGAAATGCTCCCCATCTACCCATTTTTGAACTCCTGAGTTCTGTCATTCAGTCTTTTGGCAAATAATATTGCAGAATACAATCACCTTAGTTGCTTAAAGAATCTCCTTCAGGAAACTGGGTTGTAATGGTTGTCCTATTTGCTTTTTGTTTTGTTTTGTTTTTAAGTTTATTTATTTTTTGAGTATGTGTGAGAGAGAGAGGGCAGGGGAGGGACAGAGATAGAGAGGGAGAGAAAGAATCCCAAGCAGGCTCTGCACTGTCAGCACACTGCCCGATATGGGGGTTGAACTCATGAACCATGAGTTCATGACCTAAGCCAAAATCAAGAGTGAACCACTTAACCGACTAAGCCACCCTGGCACCCCTGTTTGTTTGTTTGTTTGTTTGTTTGTTTGTTTGTTTTTTAATCAAAGGATGATAGAGGTGGCAAAAAAAGAAATCAGTTATTGCATTTAACACAGAGGTATGGAGGGCAATGTCCATTGTCTGGATTTAGTGCCCCCCAAAGAATGTTGCATCTGAGAATTTCCTTTTAAAATTCAAGATTGGGAAAACTTTGCTTTCCTGAGGTATTGTAAGCCTTTTCCTTTCTATTAATGAGAATGATGTGACTAAATGTGTCTCTTTTTTTCATTTTGACTGCTTGGGGCCCCAAAGTCTAACTTGAAGTTTAATTATGGCATGCATATTTGTGTCTTTCATGTCAGTGGTCTTGAATTTCTACTCTCACTCATGTTTTCCCTGTCTGGGCTTCAAAATTCCTATTAATATTTTACTGTTATTTGGTTATAAACATGTTTGCTGAAAGCCACCCCAAATCTCAGTGGAATGAGGCAAATAGTAACAAATATACGTGCATGCCTGCATTTCTACAGTCCTGAAACAGCTTCTAGACTTTGCCTCTAGATGTGATTGCTGACACTTAGTACGAACAACCCCTTTTCCACAGGTCAAATAGAAATACAAAATGCTGTTTCTCTGTTGTTCCTATGGGATAAATGTGTTCTTTCAAATGTTTGGATTATGCAGGTGTTGCTTTCTGAAAATGAGCAGCCTGTTTTTTGTGTTCTTTCAATTTGCTAAAATAGTGCTTTTTCCTGAAAGTCTCTTGGCCCTTATAGAAAATCCCATAAATAAATTGACGTCTTTTATAATTCCTTCGCAGGAAAGAGCAAAGATCATCCAGCTCTTGCCTTCTTGGGTAAAGGTAGACCATGTTTGTATTCTGCCTGTTACTCTCAAGAAAGGACATTTTGGGGAGTTGTAATCGTTTCAGCTCAATTGGCAGCTATTTTATTAGTGTTTTGTAGAAGATGATAAATCTCTGCATAAGACTCACAACTTGTCTACTTGATATTTGTTTTAGGGGAAAATAACACCTTATCTTTATGGCTGGCTATCACCTGTGTGATATGTCAACATGGAGAGAGAAGAATGTGTATCACACGGTGACAGCAAGCTGCCACATCCATCAGGGTAATGTCACTGAGCCGGCACCACCATCCATCAACTCTTTAAGGCTTCTGGCTGAATTCTAATTTTGCATGTTAATGGAGGGTGGAGAGCTTCCAGGATAGACTATAGTGCACAACTTCTTTTCAGTGTTGTTATCTGAACTCCGGAGAAACACAAGCTTGCACTCTCTGAACCTTTAAATGCTCTTGTCTCTTCTCTCTTCTTGCTTTTCCCCAGCTGGCAAAAATCTCTTTCTTCACATACAGCCCAAAGTCGTTTTCCATGTGGAACGTTTCCCACCTCCCTTATGCAGAAGTAGTTGCATGTTCTATGGGAGGTAGAGCAGTTATTCCTCTACAGGGTTGCAGTAGCTCTCCTCCCTGTGGAAGAGTTGCTCTTACAGTCCCGGGATAAAGTTATCACAAAAAGGAAGAAAAAGTTATCATGAATATTCATGGAGGAGAAAAAAGTTCTAGCACTTACTTCCATATTCCTAGTTTGTTTCCTCCTGTTGTTTGAAAGAGGGTCTCTTTAGGGAAGGTGTGCAAAATCTTTCTAGATGTGGTCTCACTGTACAAATGGAGTCATCACCAGTGCTAACTAGCCCCAGTAGCCTCTTCTCCAGCCTGCTGGGTACAATACTACATAGTACCTGGCCTTTGATCCTTGATTTTAAAAATATTCAACTATTAAAAATAACTTTTATTGGAATTATCCTTCCTATAAAAATTAATGCCTATTTTTTTAATTAATTTTTTTAACGTTTATTCATTTTTGAGAGTCAGAGAGAGACAGGGTGTGAGCAGGGGAGGGGCAGAGAGAAAGGGAAGCACAGAATCCAGAGCAGGCTCCAGGCTCCGAGTTGTCAGCATAGAGCCCGACATGGGGCTCTAACTCACAGACTGCGCAGGCATGACCTGAGCCGAAGTCGGATGCTTAACCAAATGAGCCACCTAGGCGCCCCAATGCCTATTTATTGTAGAAAATCTAGCAAAAGCAGCCATTCCAGAGAATTCATAGCTAAGTCACTCTCATATTTTAATATTTTAATCATCGCATATTTTGAGTAAGGAAAGGTTTCATACTATTTTGCTGCCTGTTTTTTAAAGCAAGCTACTTATAAAGTTCATATTAATATGAACAGATTCTACAGAAGACATATCCTCTTTCTGTAGAAGACAGGTACTGCATGACAGATAATTAAGGACACCAGGTATAACTGACTGCACTGACTCCAGGTTTAAGTTCGGCTCTTGGAGGCACCTGAGTGGCTCAGTCAGTTAAGTGTCTGTCTCTTGGTTTTGGCTCAGATCATGATCTCACGGTTTCATGGATTCAAGCCCACATCAGGCTCTGTGCTCACAGTGTGGAGCCTGCTTGGGATTCTCTCTCTCCCTATCTCTGCCCCTCCCCTGCTCATGCTGTCTCTGTCTCTCTTAAAAATAAAAAATAAATTTTAAAAAAACTTAAAAAAAATAAATTCTGCTTTTGCCTTTTGTCAGCTTTGTGACTTTGGGCAAGCTGCTTAAACCTTGGAAGCCTTAATTTCTTTCTCAGTAAAATGCCTGCCTTTCCCAAGCACTATAAAAAATAAAATGACTTGATGTGCAGACATGTACCTGTTATAGTAACAGGATAAATTTTAGTATGTTCACCTCTGCCTTCCCGTTCTGCCTCACTCTCAGTACTTTCTCCCCCATGTGCTCCTGCCATTTGACTTTCTTATAGTTTGTAAAATAGACCAGACTACCTGTGTGTTTCCTCGTTACCTTTTGTCCTGAAGATGTGCACTAGAGCAGGAGCAAGACATAGAGCAAGATAAAGGATTCTTGACAAAGGCTTTATCTGAGGGTTCTGAATAGAGTAAGAAAACTCTAGAGATATTCCTTACCCTAAATAAGATCTGTAGTTTAAAAAAAAAAAAAAACATTAATGTCTGTAAGGAAAATAATTAGCTGAGGAATGTTCACTAGATGTTTGGATTCATAGGGGTAACTCAGCACGAGATGTTTGTTTTTATAGGAAGATAACAATAAAAAGTGATTCTGTCAGGAAGGACTAAAATAGCATTTTACTTTTCCATAGATTTACATGTTTAAGCAATGTGTAAAATTAAGAGGGAGGGACTGTGGAAAGAAAGACTCTATTTTCTTCTAGCATTTGGAGGTGAGAAAGAGTTGCTCAGATTGATATAATTTGGAGCCTGATTTTATTACATATGCCCACCAGACTCTTTATACTTCTGACAAGTGAAATCTCTTCTTTTTAAAATCTTAATACCTATTTTGTGTTTTGGCACACTTACACATTTAGCTGATGTTAACCATAGCCTAACCAGAACAGGTGAGACTATAAATACCTACTTTGTTGAAAAGCACAAATTTTGGATCAGAGGTATGTAGGTTTTATTTTAGTTTTAATCTTTAAGCTTGGATTTTTAAATTGTATATATACTAAATTGTATAAATAATAAATATTATAAATTTTTAAGTACCATTTGCTGTACAAAGATCTTTGCTGCACATAACTTTTTTCATGTTTTATCTTTATCTTGACCTAAATATAAAGTCATAGAAATGGAAAAAACTAGGTTAAAAGAAATATGTATCTTATGGCTCAGAATGCAAACTGCCTTTCAAGCTATATTAATTTATGTTTCCATTAGCAGTGCATTAGTCTTTGCTGTCTCCATCCGAATTCTTTTCTTGCTAATTTAAAAAGCAAAATATTAAATCACATTTTGTTTTATTTCTTTGATATTAAGGTAAGCATTTTTCTGTGTGTATGTTAATTAATATTTCCTTTTAAAAATTATTTATGTTGTTTAGCCTTATATCATGAGGTAACACTGTTCTATATAAATGGACTAGCCTTCTTTAAAAGTCCTCTCCTAGGCATCTAGTTAGCACTGCTATTCTGGGGCTGTGTAAGTATAATCTTTGTGCTGACCTGTATCCTAGTCAGACAGTGTAGCTAAGAGCATGGACTAGGGAGCGACTTGGCCTGGGTTTAAACCCAGTTTCTGCTACTTACTACCTGTGTGTCCTTACTTAACTCTGGGCTTTAGTCTCCTCGCCTTTAAGTAGGAATGAGAGTAATAGCTTTTGCACTCGGTAGCTGTATGAGGTAAATGAGTCGATCCACGTAGCACCTGACACATAGTAAGCACTCAGTAAGTGTGAGCTGTTAACCATCCTTTGGGATATAAGCCCTGGGAGAGGAGGGATTTTGGTCGTGTCTGTTGCTATGTTACTGCCCAACAAATGGTAGACTCTTCGTGGATATTCTTGAAATGATTGGACTAGAAACATTACCGAATGCAGTAATATGTAACCTAAGTCAGAGTGTCGGCAATCTGCGCTCTGCATATTCCCAGGCAGTTTGAGGTAAAGATGTGGGTCAGACTGAATGTAGCAAAAAGTGGTATAGTTTACTTCAACTTCCTTCACACAGTAAAACAAGAGCTTCTCAGGAGTCTGTGAAGAATGGCCAGAAACTGCCATCTGGGTCAGGACATTCCAACTGCCTAACTTGTGTTCTCCCTCCTCCCACTTACTTTCAGAGACCAACCCTGCCCCGAGGTTCCCACGGGGTCTGTCTTTGAAAGTAAACAAATGGAGTGCATTTGACCCAAATCACAATATTAGCTCCCGTCAGAACTTAACCTGACCAGCAATTTATTGGAACCTTTTGGGTCTATTTATCTTTGCCCAAGGAATTCTCTGTAAGTTTTGGACGGGTTTATTGAGGTCTAATTTACATATAGTAAACTTCACCCTTTTTGAGGTGCGGTTGGATGCGTGTACAGTCATGTGATCATACCACAATCAAAGTACAGGACATTTTTACCACTCCAAAGAGTTCCCTCACATCCTTTCCTCCTGTTCCTAGCCCCTAGCAGCCACGGACCTGAGATATGTCTCTATAGTTTTACCCTTTCCCAAATGTCATTTAAATGGAATCATGTAGGACCTGGCCTTTTGTACTTCTTTCACTTAGCATAATGCTTTTGAGATTCACCCCTGTTGTTGCATGTAGCAGTGTTCATTCCTTTTTATTTTTGAGTGTATAATTGTGTGAGCAATTTAAAAATTATCTTCTTTACTCCCTAAAAGTAAATGTCTGACTCTTCTTGCCTGTGTTTTACAGAAGCTCCACATGCATCAAAATGCCCATGATACGCACAAAGAACATAATTTTATAACTCAGAAAATCTAAATAACAGGAAGGTACTGTGGATGTGTAACTTGATGAGGACAAGTACAGTGTTTGTGAATTACACAGATTTTTTTTCTTTCTCATTTTGTTAAAAAAATGAAAATTTAAAAGTTCTTTGGTCCCAAGGGAAAATGTAATGTGACATAAACTTTAAAAGTGCTTCACGGGGGTGCCTGGGTGGCTCAGTCAGTTGGGCGTCCGACTTCGGCTCAGGTCATGATCTTGCGGTCCGTGGGTTCAAGCCCCGCATCGGGCTCTGTGCTGACAGCTCGGAGCCTGGATCCTGTTTCAGATTCTGTGTCTCCCTCTCTCTCTGACCCTCCCCTG
>NW_026059312.1:30055-47756 GCF_023721935.1 Panthera uncia | reverse complement strand
GGGGGGTGCCTGGGTGGCTCAGTCAGTTGGGCGTCCGACTTCGGCTCAGGTCATGATCTTGCGGTCCGTGGGTTCAAGCCCCGCATCGGGCTCTGTGCTGACAGCTCGGAGCCTGGATCCTGTTTCAGATTCTGTGTCTCCCTCTCTCTCTGACCCTCCCCTGTTCATGCTCTGTCTCTCTCTGTCTCAAAAATAAATAAACGTTAAAAAAAAATTAAAAAAAAAAAAGTGCTTCATAAAAATAAGAGTATGTGGCAGTCAATTCAGATAAAAATTTCTAGTTTATTAACACAGAGGGACTCCTGTACGAGCAAAGAAAAGATTAATTTATTTACTCAACTCCTTTGGGACTAATAAAGACCAAGCATCAATTTAACATTTAAAAAAATGACATTCAGCTGAATAAATGATAATATATAAACTGTTTCATTAATTTTCACAACATCCGTATTGTATAAGGAAGGGTATTATTTATCAATATTTATAGCTTTAAAATTGAGTCATTGACAGAGGTTAAATATCTTAAAGTCATATCTTTTTCTCATCTTCGACCTTCTTTAGGGCAGAGACTCATTTTACTCATTTTGCAATCTTGTATCTACCTAGCACAAAGGAGATGTTCAATATATCAGACTGGCTGACTGAAACGGCATAATAGCATGGAAGTAAAGAGTATATGCCTTAGAGCAGGAGCCTGTTATTGCAAGTAAATTTTTGGAAGACAGCTGTGCACATCCATTACAGTATTGTTAGATGATTTACTTGGCAGGAGCAGACTTGAGTACTTGCATCAGTTACCCATCTGGTCCCACAGCCTAAAATGTGTACTGTCTGGCCCTTTACAGAAAAAGTTTGCTGATCCCTGCCTTTGAGTCACACTGTCCAGGTACAGATCTCAGTTCTCCCACTTACTTTGTGATGCTGGGCAAACTTCATCTGTAAAAGAGAGATCATAAGGGTAGCTGTCTTAGAGGTATTAAAACTCAACCCGCTACCAAGACCAACAAATTAAGTAGAATGTTGGCTGATTATTTCTAGATTGTAAACTGTCTACTAGATTTTAAATTCAACAGGTGGCATCTTGACTTCCTCATCTTAGCTGTCCCCAGGGTGCCTTGGACATGGCAGGCTTCAATAAATGTGGCTCCAATGAAAGTAAAGTTGTATTAGTGTATTGCACTAAGTGAAATTTATCTTCCAAGTAGTAGCCTTGGCTTTTAACTACTTACTTGTTTCAGAGGACAGTATGGAAGAGCAAGAATTGTGAAGGTGAAATTTGGATGATCCTAAATGTCCAACCAAAGATGAAAATATAAAGTAAATTAGGAAACACTCATTCAGTGGAGCATTTGTGCAGGCAGTTAAAATGATGATAGTGAAGACAGTTTAGTAACATGGAAAGATGTTAATTATAAAACATTAGCTTTAAAAGTTTAAAAAAGTGGGAATATGATATTACCAATAAACTATAATTAAAGCTATAATTACTTTTTAAAAAATTTTAATTCCAATATAGTTAACATAGGGTATTATATTAGTTTTCGATATACAATGTAGTGATTTGGCAATTCAGTACATTACTCAGTGTTTATTCATGATAAGTATACTCTTAATCCCATTGACCAATTTTACCCATCCCCCCACCTGTCTCCCTTCTGGGAACCACCAGTTAGTTCTCTGTATTTAAGAATTTGTTTTTTTTTAGCATAAGAGACTGTTAAAAACTGAGAACAAACTGAGGGTTGATGGGGGGTGGGAGGGAAGGGAGGGTGGGTGATGGGTATTGAGGAGGGCACCTTTTGGGATGAGCACTGGGTGTTGTATGGAAACCAATTTGACAATAAACTTCATATATTGAAAAAAAAGAATTTGTTTTTTTGTTTGCTCTTTTTTTCTTTGTAAAACTGTTTTTAAGGTAGAAAAAAGGACCTTCAGGTAACAGTTTTCAAACTTTAGCTATAGATCTTGTAACTTTAAGGCCCCATACTCAGAATTTCTGATTTAATAAGTCTGGGACAGTGCCCTAGAATCTGCCTATTTGAAAGACACCTATGGTGATTGTGGTGTAAACACTCCATGCACCAGCCTTTAAGAATATTGTCTTGAAAGAAGTATACCAACACAGTTTTAGTGACATTGTGGATAATTTTTTTCACTTCTTGATTTTCCTTTTGTGGTGGTTATTGTTGCTAACTGCTTTTACAATGAAAAAAGAAATTTTAAATTTACCTTAGGCAATTTATTAAATTATGAATAAATTTATAAACTAGTTTAATTTTTAAATAAAAGTAAGCCCTGTTAGGGGTGCCTGGGTGGCTCCATTGGTTAAGCATCTGACTCTTGATTTCAGCTCAAGTCATGATCTCAGGGTTATGAGATCAGGCCCTGCATCAGGCTCCATGCTGGGTGTGGAGCCTGCTTAAGATTTTCTCTCTCTCTCTCTCTCTCTCTCTCTCTCTCTCTCTGCCCCCCCTCCTCCCCCACTTGCTCTCACTGTAAAAAGAAAAAAAGATTAAGCCATCTTATATCCATAGAGCTATTAAAAAGAACATAGCTGATGTATTGCACTGATATGCAGCCATCAACAAGATATCTTGTTAAGGAAAAACAAATGTAGAGGACAGTGTGTAGTATATCCAATTTTTATGTCAAGAAAGAGGAGAGGAGAAAGGGTGAGGACATATACATATATGTTTGCATATAATCAAAGGATCCCTGGAAGGACATAGAAGAAACTGAAACCATCCCTTCCCAGCCTTCCTTTAGATCAAGGGGATTCAGAAACGCAGAAAGACTTTGGTGGATAGTTAGATGTGAGAGCTAGCCTGAAAACCTAATGATCATTTATCAAATAGTTTCTATAGGAAAAGGCCATAAGCATTTCAACAATTGACCGTATAAGCCAGTGCATAAAACAAAACATATTCTAATCTGATGGGATATACAATAAAGGCATTACTGGTAAGACTCATCTAGGATTGGAATGTGGATGGATCAGTAGAAGTCTATTCCTACTTCTAGTAAGCAGATAGTGGGTAAGTTGTTTCTTCGTAGTTAAATCAGGGAAGATTCTCTTCTACATTCTTAAATCCCAGCAAAAGAGACCAAACCTGAGGTGAGCCAAAAAGTACTTCACAAGATAAAACCAGGTGGAAAAGAGATGGGAAAATGAAAATAGGAGAACACAAATCCAGGAGAGCATGGATTTTTGTCCTAGAATCATGTCTAAAGTAAAAATAATTTTTATTATCTGATCAAGAACCATAGATTCTTAGCATTAACTTAACTAATAGTACAAGCATACCTCAGAGGTATTACAGGTTAATTTCCAGACTACTTCAATAAAGTCAAATGAATTTTTGATTTCCCAGTATATATGAGTTATATTTGTACTATCCTGTAGTCTCTTAGGTGTGCAATAGCATTACGTCTAAAAACTAAGGTGACGTACCTAAATTAAACAGTACCTTATTGCTAAAAAATATTAACCGTCATCTGAGCTCCCATTAAGTTGTAATCTTTTTGCTGGTGAAGAGTCTTCCCTCGGTATTGATGACTGCTGACTGGTCAGGGTGGTGGTTGCTCGAGGTTGGGGTGGCTGTGGCAGTTTCTCAAAATAAAACAATGAAGTTTGCTGCATCGGTTTCCTTTTTTTTTTTCTTTTTCACATTTACTATGTGGCATGCAATGCTTTTGATAGCATTTTACCCACAATAGAATTTCTTTCCAAATTGTGGAGTCAGCCCTCTCAAAACCCTCCCATTGTTTTACCAACTAAGTGTATATAATGTTCTAAATCCTTTGTTGTCATTTCAACAGCCGTCACAGCTTCTTCATCAGGAGTAGCTCTCATCTCAAGAAACCACTTTCGTTGCTCACTCACTAGAATAATTCCTCATCTGCTAAAATTTTATCATGGGATTTGCAGCAATTCAGTCACATCTTCAGGCTCCACTTCTAATTCTAGTTCTCTCATTATTTCTGCCATATCTGCAGTTACTTTCTCCACTGAAGTCTTGAACCCCTCACAGTCATCCATGAGGTTTGTAATCAACTTCTTCCAAACTCCTGTTCATGTTGATACTTTGACGTCTTCCCATGAATCATGAATATTATTAATGACACCAGAATGGTGAATCCTTTTCAAAAGGTTCTCCGTTTAGTTTGCCCAGATCCATCAGAGGAATCACTGTCTATGACAACTATAGCTTTATGAAATCTGTCTCTTTTTTATGAAGTGTATTTCTTAAATAATGAGACTTGAAAGTCTGAATGACTCTTTGATCCATGGCCTGCAAAATGGATGTTGGATTATCAGGCATGAAAACAACAGTAATCTCATTGTACGTCTCCATCAGAGATCTTGGGTGACCAGGTGCATTGTCAGTGAGCAGTCATATTTTGAAAGACATTTTTTTCCTGAGCAGTAAGTCTCAACAGTGGGCTTAAAATAGTTAGTGAACCACTGTAAACAGATGTGCTGTTATCTAGGTTTTGTTGTACCATTTCTAGAGCACAGATAGAGTATATTTAGCACAATTCTTAAGGACCCTAGGATGTTTCCAAATGGTAAATGAGCATTGGCTTCAACCTGAAGTCACCAGCTACATTAGCTTCGAATAAGAGAGTCAGCCTGTCCTTTGAAGCTTCAAAGCCAGACATTGACTTCTACTCTCCAGCCAGGAGAATCTTAGATGGCATATTCTTCCCATAGAAGGCTGTTTGTCTACACTGAAAATCTGTTTAGTGTAGCCACCTTGATTAATTATATGAGTGAGATCTGGGTAACTTGCTGCAGCTTCTACGTCAGCACTTGCTGCCTCACCTTGCACTTTATGTTATGGAGATGGCTTCTTTCCTTAAACCTCATGAAGCAACCTCTGCTAGCTTCAGACTTTTCTTCTGCAGCTTCCTCACCTCTCTCAGCCTTTGTAGAATTAAAGAGAGTCAGGGCCTTGCTCTGGATTAGGCTTTGGTTTAAGGGAATGTTGTTGTTGGTTTGACCTTCTATCCAGACCGCTCAAAACTTTCTCCATACTAGCAATAAGGCTGTTTTTCTTTCTTATCATTATGTGTTCACCGGAGTAACACTTTTACTTTCCTTCAAGAACTTTTCCTTTGTATTCACTTCTTGGTGGTTTGGTGCAAGAACCCTACATCTCAACCTATTGGCTTTTGACATACTTGCTCACTAATCTTAATCACTTACAGCTTTTGATTTAAAGTGAGAGACATATAGCTCTTCCTTTCACTTGGATGTTTAGAAGCCACTGTAGGGTTATTAGTTGGCCTTATTTCAATATTGTGTCTCAGGGAATAGGGAGGCCCGAGGAGAGGGAGAGACACAGGGGAACAATGGGTTGGTGGAGCAGTCAGAACACACACAACATTTAAGTTCACCATCTTATTTGGGCATAGTTCATGGCTCTTTAAAACAATTATAATGGTAAGATCAGGGATCACTGATCACAGATCACCATAACAAATATAATAATAATGAAAAAATGTGAATTGTGAGAATTACCAAATTGTGACAGACATGAAGTGGTTGGATAAATGGCAGTGATAGCCTTGTTCAACACAGGGTAGCCACAAACCTTCAATTTGTTAAACAGACAAACAAAAAAAGCAGTATCTGTGAAGCAGTAAAACAAAGTTCAATAAAACAGGATATGCTGTACTCTCAAAAGGAAAGACTCATTGGCCATCTGTCTCAAATATTTACCTTCCATACTTGGTGAACAGGTGCATAGGTTTATGACCCCATACCAGGCTTATCCTTTCATGACTGAACCCTAGATTTTTCTTTAAAAATATAGGAAATTAATAGCCGTTTATTCTCCCAAGTATCAGGGAGGTACAGTTTCTTTCCTAAGATGTGCTTATAAACAGTTACCTTTGAGAAGTTGAAAATAAAGCAACAGATTAGTTTATTCATCTGTAATTCAAACAACCAGCAGAACTATATATCTGGTGAGCTGCTTTACTGCAAAGAATTGAATGAGATCAGTCTGTGATATTCAGGTTCTGTTAGTATTTTCACAGCAGCGGAAAAACAACAACAAAAAACCCCCTCCTTTTCCCCTGTTCTTCCTCCTCCACCCTCCAAAATGTAATAACCTCCTGATGCCAACATTACAAACATAGGGGACCCTTCATTTCTTGGCTTACCACTCCCTGTTATCACATGCTTTCTGGTTTGAATGGAATAATAGGTCCTGGTGGGATCCAATTAGCCATGAAGAGTGAGGGCTTTTTGTGGGGATTATGTATGTGCTGTTGCTCTGTTGGAAGTGGTGATCTTGAATTGCAGTGGTAGTGGGAATGTTAAGTGGAAGGTCCACAGAAAATCACATTTTTTTTCTATGCTCCTCATTGAAAATAAGGAAGGTTTAGAGTTGAGACTCATCTTGGATATTTGTGGGATACAAGGACACTGATTTGTCCAGAGTAGGTAATTTGGGATGGGGGGTGGTAGGTGTAGGTAATAGGAAAGGGCTGGGTGGGTTAATTGGGGCCAGGTTTAGTAGGGAGGTCTTGAATGACAGACTCAGAAATTTGTTCTGTGAATAACAGGGAGTCATTGCATGTTTTGTAGAAATGGAGCAAGTATAATTTCCCAAACTAATCTGGCAGTAATATTTAGGACACAGCAGAGGCTGACTAACAGAGTAGTAGGACAGTGCAGTAAGTCAGGCATGAATAGGTGAGAGCCTGGATTAGGATGGGAACAGAGAGAACAGGTTAAAGAGACCTTCAAATAAAGAAAGAAAGATTAAAAAAAAACCCAACTAATAACACATGGAGAATAACAGAATAAGTGAAATGACAGGTGTTCGTCTTAGGAAAACTGTGTTGTCATTACAGCTGCTAAGAAAAAGATATTTGCTTTGCTTTGAAGATTTATCAGTGGAGAGGGAAAAACATATAGAGGTTTAGAAGCAATGAGGAATTAAATATGGAGAACAAACTGAGGGTTGCTGGAGGGGTTGTGGGGGGGGATGGGTTAAATGGGTAAGGGGCATTAAGGAATCTACTGAAGTCATTGCTTCACTGTATACTAACTAATTTGGATGTAAATTTTAAAAAATAAAAAATAAAGTTAAAAAAAAGAAGCAATGAGGAAGATACAGTTATCAAGGAAACTAAAGAAAGAAAAATTTTAATAGTGTCCAATTAGCGTTGTACGTTAGGGGGCTATAGATGGGAGAGTAGTGAGTGTCAAGAAATATATGAATTGAGCAAAGGCATTTATTTGGAATTCAGAGGTCATTGTTGACTTTCAAAAGTGCAATTTGAGTAGATTGGCAAGATTAGGAATTATTTGGTGGATTAAGGAGAGAACCGTGCTGAAGTGATGGAGATAAAATGTATAGATCACCTGCCTCTGAAATTTAACAGTGAAAGAAAGACAAAATATGAAAATTAATAGTAGCAGCCACCTTTCAGATTACCAAAATGTGTTGTTTGGCTAAGAAGTATTTTCTGTGCAGAGGAATAGTAGAGAATTATAAGATCTGGGGAGGGGGTAGGGATAGATTTCAACCCTTCAGCCTGACTCTGTGGGTAAAACATCTGTGAAGATGTTTCCATGTGCTCACGGCTTTAGATTTTTCTCTTTCATGGCTTCCGCCACAGTGCTGGGTAAATCTTTTGTACCTACACATTCCCAGAAGTTCTCTGGAATTTAAGAGGCAGAAGAAGGTGGGAGATGAAGGAACAGAATTTCTGTCCTCCTCTTGCTAGTACATGCAGGTAGAGAGGAAAGGGAAGGAGGTAGTTGATAACCCCCTTTTCCCCAAATTTACAGTGTAATTTCATATCCAGCCAAAACTGGAATTTGGGTTTCTTGGCCCAAAGTCCAGATATTCCTACTGCACTGAGCTTTCAGGTTAGAGGCCTTGGAGGAGAAAAAGGAGAAGAGTATCACAGTCCTCCTGTCCACTCTGAGCCACCCAAACTGGAGTCACAGCCTCTCTTGCCAGTTGCTATTGAGAATTGGCTGAGAACACACTGCTCAAGAGTGGCTGGGTTGTGTCTGCATGCAGTGTGGAAGCTGTTCGGGTAGAAACCTGATTCCACCTGGCCAAAACCAACAGCACAGTTACTAGTCCTAGGCAGAAACTTTCTGAGTAATTTAGTTATAGTTTCTGTTACAGTCTGTTCTCAAGTGGCAGGTCATAGGCATCATGATTTACCGAAGGAAATGAATCCTGGATATGTGGTCCTGACAACCTGTCTTCCTCACTGCTGGACTGAGAACTTGAACTACAGGCAACTGATTCTCAGCACTTGTTTTTTAGGGTGGACTCCACAGAGAGCAGGGGCTGTGGAACATCCTGTTTGTGGCCATGACAAATGGAAAAAAGTCTATTTGTCAGCTTGTTCGGAGGAATTTACTTGGATATACCTACTCTGCATCCACTGAAACATCCCATTGTTCTTCCCTCTCCTTCCTCTTCCCTGTCAGTCCCCAGGGTGTGATACCAAACGTATATTGCCTCATTATTGCTGATTTTGTTTTTGTATTTGAAAAAGAGACCCAGATATAGTTATTCTTGAATCACAAACTGTTAACATTTCAAGTGTTCTGCAAAGTTCCCTCTGAGGATATGAGAAAGGAAATGAATAGAGTTGGGGCTAGGGTTCCAAACCTGAGTATTCAACATAGGACAAGTTGTAAATTACTATGTTAACAGTTAAGTGGGCATCCATGAAGCTAGTTTAGTTGAGCTGGGAGTCATGAAATTTATTGAGGCTTCACCAGGCCTCTTTTGTCTAAAAGGGAAGAAATTTAAGAGAAGAAAACCAGATTTTGGACTTGGAACCATGCATCCAATAAATACTCATTATTCATGGATTTTGTATTTGCCAGTTTGCCTACTAGCTAAAATTTATTTGTAACCCTAAAATCAATACTTGGGACACATTAGTGGTTATTTGCAGACATGCGCAGATCAGTGAAAAATTTCAGTTGCCCAGTGTGCATATTCCCAGCTGAGGTCAAACAATGCAACTTGTTTCAGGTCTCATACTTAAACAAGTATTCTTTTCGTGGTTAGTTCAATATCATGTCTTTTGCATTTTTGTGGGGTTTTTTTTGGTAGTGATTTTGCTGTTTAAAATTGCTCCCTGGAGTGCCTGGGTGGCTCAGTTGGTTAAGCATCCAAGTTTGGCTCACATCATGATCTCATGGCTGGTGAGTCCGAGCCCCACATCAGGCTCTGTACTGGGCTCTGTGCTGGGCTCTGTGATGACAACTCAGAGCCTGGAGTCTGCTTTGGATTCTGTCTCCCTCTCTCTGCCCCTCTTCCACTCATGCTCTGTCTCTCAAAAATGAATAAACATTAAAAAAATAATAATAAAATAAATTAAATGGCTCCCAAACATAGTCCCGAAGTGCTGTAGAGTGTTCCCTGAGTCTAAGAAGGCTGTGATACACTTCATAGAGAAATGTGTGTGTTATGTAAGCTTCATTTAGGCACGAGTTATAGTGCTGTTGGCCATGGATTCAGTCTTAACAGATTTAACAATGTATATTAAATAAGGTGCCTCAGAGGTGCCTGGGTGGCTCAGTAGGTTAAGTCTCCATCTTCGGCTCAGGTCATGATCTCATGGTTTGTGAGTTCAAGCCCCATGTTGGGCTCTATGCTAACGGCTTGGAGCCTGGAGCTGTTTCAGATTCTGTGTCTCCCTTTCTCTCTGCCCCTCCCCCGCTCATAATCTGTGTCTGTCTGTCTCAAGAATAAATAAACATTAAAACAATTTTTTTAAAATAAGGTGTCTTTAAAAAGAAACCCACGTGAAATAAGATTATGTGTATATATTGATTGCTTGATCAAAGTGTGACCAGAGGCTCTCAGGAACTGAACTCTGTGATTTCCTCTAGGAGCAGTGGTTCCATGGTTCAGTGGTTGCTAATTCAGTATCCATGGCAACTTAATAGAATATACCTACTATAAATAATGAGAATCGACTGTACATAAAATGAGTGCTTCTTTTAAAATGAGATATATTTCACTAATAATGTTGGGTTAATGGTGAATATTAAATGCCATCCCAATTGACTGATGAGAATTATAAACATCATGAGATTAGAGCTAAGCCTCCAAGGCCTAAGCAACACAAGTATTGGCATCACTGATTGATGCCCAGGTCCTGGAGCCCTGTGAAAGTAGGGGACTTCTTTAGGAGAAAAGATGAGCTTTCAGCAGTTGGTAGGTTGTGTGAGGCCCTCTAGAAAGTTTTGCTCGGTGACTTCATTTAAACTTAGTTCTCAGTTGCCACTGAAAAAAGGATAAAGAGTTGAGAGAAAGAAAAAAAATTTTTGAGGAATGTCTTTTTTTCTTCCTTGCTCTTCTGCTACTTATGCTTTAACTGGTTTCTTAGGGAAATCCATGTTGATAATTATTTTCGTTTCTAGCCACCCAGAAAATGGTATCTTGTATTTTACCTGGCAACCCTAGATCGAAGCAGAGGGGTCCAGAATCAAGAATTGTGCATGAGAAATTACCAGACATTAGCTGTTGCTGGAGCATGAACTTTGTAAAGTTTGAGTCATTTAGGGAGTAGTGAGGGATAAAACCTCAAAGGAGGGCAGAGACCAAGTCATAAATACTTACCGCACTGTGTTAAATTATTTGATGATTTTATATCTATCAACTGGGACAAGATGTGCCTCTTCCTCCTTCCCAAGTCTTTAGCACAATGGTTTTCAGGCTGTAAATGAAGACTTTTTCCCCCATGGTTGTTTGCTTGTTTATAAATGTTAAATATATGAATATTTTGAATATCATAAAATATTTACAAAATTGTCATTAAAATTAAAAAAAAATTTAAGTTTATTTGTTTTGAGAGAGAGAGAGAGTGAGCAAGGGAGGGGCAGAAAGAGAGGGAGAGAGAGAATCCCAAGCAGGCTCCACGCTGTCAACGCAGAGTTCGACAGGGGGCTTGAACTCACGAACTGTGAGATCATGACCTGAGCCAAAATTGAGTCAGACGCTTAACCCAAGTGAGCAACCCAAGTGCCCCAAAATTGACATTTTTAAAGGATGAATAAAGATAAAATACTTAAAATTTTATTTTATTAAGAGTACAATAAATTCCCTTTGCTCCATGAGAGCACATTCATGAAATATATGTCATTATTTTTTTGCTTTGTTTTGTTTTAACATTATGTGATATAGATGTTTGATGATGTGGCTTTAAGTTCACTTTATTTTCATAATTTATTTAAGTAACTAAAAAAAAGATAATTCATAAAGAGATGTTGATCCAAATAGAAGAATGACATTGTTTACTGCACTTGGTAAATCATAATACATGTTTTTCAGTCATATCCATTGGCTATATCAAAACTTTGTTTCAATTCACCTAATAATTTTTATTTTCCCATGTCGTTTAATTAATTTTGCTAATTATTAAGGTAATGCATTTTTATATTTCTAGCAAAGAGTTCAAAACTTATTAAAATTCATTTGGGAGATTTAGAAAAGTCTGTTTCTAAGCTTTTAAAATGTGTAGATAATGAAGGTTTTTACTGACTACTCATTCTTTCAGCATGCACATATTCAATTATTAATGCTAAGCATCTTTCTAGGCTAGAACAGTAAACACACACCAACCAAAATTCCTGCCCTCAGGTGGAGTTAGGCCATAAGCTGATAAACAAGTATAGTTAAAGTATGTTAGATGGTAGTAAGCGTTAAAGAGAAAAATAAAGCAAGGAAGAGGAATGGGGAGTGTTGGGAGTAGTTGGTATTGTAAATAGGGAGGCCAGGGAAGGCCTCATGGAAAAATGATCTTTAAGTAAAGACCTGAATGAAGTGAGGGAAGATATCTGGGGAAATATACCAGGCAAAGGGAACAGCCAATTGCAAAGCTCTGAGGCAAAGTGTGCCTGGCCTCTGAGGCACAGTACCACTGGGACTTGAGTGGAGTAAGTAAAAAAAAACAAGGGTATTGGGAAATGATGTCAGTGAGGTAATGGTAAAACCATGTAGTGCCTTGTAGGTCATTGTAGGGAATTTGGCTTTTATGCTGAGATATAGTAAATTATTAGATAGCTTTGGGCAAATGAGTGACATGATTTGACTTAGGTGTTAGTAAGGTGACTCAGGTTCCTGGGGGCAGTGGTGTGGTGCAGGATTTGGGAGAGGAGCATATGCCCAGAGGTTATCTGGGAAGCTGTAGCTGTAATCTGGGATTAGATGAGAGTGGTTGGGACTAGCATAGTTGCATTGTAGACCATGAGAAGTGGTTGTGTTCTTGATGTATTTGGAAGGTAGATCAAATAAACATTTGCTGGTATTAGTTGTGGCAAGTATGAGACAGGGAGAATTCAAGGATGATTGCTCAAGGTAATGCTTTCATCATTTTCAACAACAACAAAATCACTGGATGGAAACCTCTCCAGGCACACATTTTCAAAATACTTTTTCCAGAGAATGAATTTCCTTGCAAAGTAATTATCATTTATTAATAAAGCATCAACTTTATCAGAAAAGTAAGTAACAACTGGCTCTGAGCAGAATTGCTATTTAAGAATTATTTTTGGAAAAAAATTAAACATGCTAATTTTTTCCACCAAAAATATCTCTTCTGAAGTATATGGCTGATAGTAGGCATCACTGAAGCAGTCCTGATATTTTTTTATTTTATTTTATTTTATTTTATTTTATTTTATTTTATTTTATTTTATGTTTTAAGTTTATTTTTGAGAGAGAGAGAGAGAGAGAGAGAGAGAATAAGAGAGCACACGCACACAAGTGGGGGAGATGCAGAGAGAGAGGGAGAGAGAGAGAATCCCAAGTAGGCTCTGCACTGTCATTACAGACCCAGTATGGGGCTCGAACCCATGAACTGTGATATCATGACCTGAGCAGAAATCAAGAGTCTGACACTTAACTGACTGAGCCACCCAGGAGCCCCAGTCATGATGTTTTAGTATACTTGTTTAGTTGTAAAAGAAAAAATGTGAGGGGCGCCTGGGTGGCGCAGTCGGTTAAGCGTCCGACTTCAGCCAGGTCACGATCTCGCGGTCCGTGAGTTCGAGCCCCGCGTCGGGCTCTGGGCTGATGGCTCAGAGCCTGGAGCCTGCTTCCGATTCTGTGTCTCCTTCTCTCTCTGCCCCTCCCCCCTTCATGCTCTGTCTCTCTCTGTCTCAAAAATAAATAGAAACGTTAAAAAAAGTTAAAAAAAAAAAAAGAAAAGAAAAAATGTGAGGCAAACTTAAATTTTACAGCTCTTCTTGGTGCAGTGGTATGACAATAAACCAAGGAACCACTGTGCATGCAGCATAAAAGATTTTCATGATCACTGTCCATGTTATTATAAGGTTTTATAATGATTCTACTAAATTAACTAGCCAGTGACATTTTGATGCTCTTCTAGATTCAACTTCTTTTCAATGATAGCTTGGCTATGAATGAGGCAATGAATGCATTTCATGTATGGTACTAACTTTTCCAGGATTCCTTTCTTCACTCCACTCAATCAGTGTGTATAGGTGCCCCATAAAACGTTTTTATTAAAAAAGTCATTTATTACTAGAACATATATTTCTTCTACTATACTCCTTTCTTTTAGTGGCTCACTAAAAAAGTAGTCCTTTATGTATTTCATTATTGAGACAAACACCTATACTTTCATTGAATACTATGATAAATTTTACATATTGAGTAATTTTTAAATATTTATTTCCTCAAATTTCCATCAACATTTTCTTGAACTATTCACTAAGGAATGAATTTGATTGCCACATTTTATCTGTGTATTACTTATCAATTACTAATACAAGTGGTTGATTTTTGTCTATTATTTAAATCATTTTTATGGTGGCAGAACAAATATTTCACAGATGGTATGTGGCTTTTTTTTATTTCTTTTTTTAATGTTTATTTTTGAGAGAGAGAGAGACAGAGTGCAAGCGAGGGAGGGGCAGAGAGAGAGGGAGACACAGAATCCAAAGCAGGCTCCAGGCTTTGAGCTGTCAGCACAGAGCCCAGCATGGGGCTCCAACTCACAAACACTGAGATCATGACCTGAGCCAAAGTTGGTCGCTTAACCAACTGAGCCACCCAGGTGCCCAATGGTGTGAGGCTTTTTATATTTTGTTTGAAAATACTCATAACTGGGGTGCCTTGGTGACTCGGTTGAGTGTCTGACTCTTAATTTCAGCTCAGGTCATGATCCCAGAGTTGTGGGATCAAGCCCCACATTGGGCTCCATGCTGAGCATGGAACCTGCTTAAGATTCTCTCTCTCTCCCTCTGCCCCTCTTCCCTGCTCATGTTCTATCTCTCTCTAAAAAAAAAAAAAAAAAAAGAAAGATATTTATTACTGTGTATTATATTGACTGTAACTGCAACTTAATATCAGTGAAAAATATATAGAGATTTATATTCATATTCTGGAGACTTTATTTTAAAATGTTTTGGCTTTATCATGTTGTTAGTTGCCCACTTAAGGCAGAATATGCACTAAAAATAAAGTTCACTCCTAATACTAGTGGATGTAAGTCAGTATTTTAAATAGTTTTATTGATAGTTTCACATCTTGGGGACTGATGTCTTGTCAAACACTAGGTCAACACTGTTTTGACCTCATGGTACTGGCAATGAGTTCATATTTGAGATTCTGGGAACCTTGCAGTGTCCTCCTGTTTATTTCTGTTATTCTGTAGATGTTTCTCTGTAAAAAATAAAAGCACAACTCTCACAAGTAAATAGACCCTGTGCTTGTCTTTGGGAACAACAATAGAGGAACTGAGGAGACTTAATCTGTCTGAAATCAGTGTTGTGGGGAGAAGACTCTTAGGTAAAAGAGTTGACAATGAGCAGCTTTGGCTCTGGACCCTGCTGAAGGGTTTATCAATATTACTAGTCTTTTTCAAAGAACGAGTTTTTTGGTTTTGATGACTTTTCCGTTTTCTAGTTCATTGATTTCTGCTCTTACTTTTTTATTATTTACTTTTTCTTTCTTTGGATTTGTGTCTTTCTCTAAATCCTTGAGATAGATATATAAACAATGGATTTCTAAACTTCTTTTTTGATGTAACTTTAGCTACATTTCACCAATTTTTATTTCTTATTATTTCATCATTACTTAAGTCAAAAATTTTTTCTAATTACCATTGTGATTTCTTCTCTGACCCATTGGTTATTTAGATGTGTACTATTTAATTGTCAAACACTTGAGGATTCTCTGGTTATCACTAGTTTAATTGATTTCTAGCTTAATTGAAAACATACTGTGTTGAATGTCAATTAATTGATGAGGGTGCTATGACAATTCAATTAGGGAGGGAAAGTCTTTTAAACAAATGTTACTAGACCAAGTGGGAGGAAAATTAACCTCTTACCTTTGCATTACACCACAAACAAAAATTAATTTGAGATCATAAAGCTAAAACTACAAAATTTCTGGAAAAAATATAGGAGAATATCTTTTAGGCTTTTAAGTAGACTTTAAGCAAAGATTCTTAAAGGATACTGAAAGCACTAAACGTAAAGAAAAAGTGACAAATTGGAGTTCATCGACATTAAAAACTTCTGATCATCAAAATACAGTTAGAAATTATAAAGGAAAACCACAGACTAGAGAAAATATATGCAATACATATACCTGACAAAGGACAGGTGTCAGAATGTGTAAAGCATTCCTGTAATTATCAATAATTAAAAAACCACAATTTAAAAATGGACAAAAGACTTAGAACAGACACTGTATAAAAGAAGATATTTAAAAAGCTATCATTGGGGCTCCTGGGTGGCTCAGTCGGTTAAGCGTCCGACTTCGGCTCAGGTCATGATCTTGCAGTTCGTGAGTTAGAGCCCCGCATCGGGCTCTGTGCTGACAGCTTGGAGCCTGGAGCCTGCTTCAGATTCTGTGTCTCCCTCTTTCTCTGGCCCTTTCACTCTCAAGCTCTGCCTCTCTCTCTCTCTCTCTCTCAAAAATAAACATTAAAAAACAAATAAATTTTAAAAAGCTATCGTTATTAGTCACCAGGGAGTTGCAAATCAAAACCTCACACTAGAATGGCTCAAACTGAAATTCTGCCAACACCAAATATCGACGAAGCTGTGTAAATTGGAACTCCTTATTAATAATGAGAGTATAAAATGATATAGCCATTTTGATAAAATGGCAGTTTATTTTTTTTAATTTTTCTAATTAATTTATTTTTAATATATGAAATTTATTGTCAAATTGGTTTCCATACAACACCCAGTGCTCATCCCAAAAGATGCCCTCCTCAATACCCATCACCCACCCTCCCCTCCCTCCCACCCCCCATCAACCCTCAGTTCTCAGTTTTTAAGAGTCTCTTATGCTTTGGCTCTCTCCCACTCTAACCACTTTTTTTTTTTCCTTCCACTCCCCCTTGGGTTTCTGTGAAGTTTCTCAGGATCCACATAAGAGTAAAAACATATGGTATCTGTCTTTCTCCGTATGGCTTATTTCACTTAGCATCACACTCTCCAGTTCCATCCACATTGCTACAAAGGGCCATATTTCATTCTTCCTCATTGCCACGTAGTACTGCATTGTGTATATAAACCACAACTTCTTTATCCATTCATCAGTTGATGGACATTTAGGCTCGTTCCATAATTTGGCTATTGTTGAGAGTGCTGCTATAAATATTGGGGTACAAGTGCCCCTCTGCATCAGCACTCCTGTATCCCTTGAGTAAATTCCTAAGAGTGCTATTGCTGGGTCATAGGGTAGGTCTATTTTTAATTTTCTGAGGAACCTCCACACTGTTTTCCAGAGCGGCTGCACCAATTTGCATTCCCACCAACAGTGCAAGAGGGTTCCCGTTTCTCCACATCCTCTCCAGCAACTATAGTCTCCTGATTTGTTCATTTTGGCCACTCTGACTGGCGTGAGGTGATATCTGAGTGTGGTATTGATTTGTATTTCCCTGATGAGGAGCGACGTTGAGCATCTTTTCATGTGCCTGTTGGCCATCCGGATGTCTTCTTTAGAGAAGTGTCTATTCATGTTTTCTGCCCATTTCTTCACTGGGTTATTTGTTTTCGGGTGTGGAGTTTGGTGAGCTCTTTATAGATTTTGGATACTAGCCCTTTGTCCAATATGTCATTTGCAAATATCTTTTCCCATTCCGTTGGTTGCCTTTTAGTTTCGTTGATTGTTTCCTTTGCCGTGCAGAAACTTTTTATCTTCATGAGGTCCCAGTAGTTCATTTTTGCTTTTAATTCCCTTGCCTTTGGGGATGTGTCAAGTAAGAAATTGCTGCAGCTGAGGTCAGAGAGGTCTTTTCCTGCTTTCTCCTCTAGTGTTTTGATGGTTTCCTGTCTCACATTCAAGTCTTTTATCCATTTTGAGTTTATTTCTGTAAATGGTGTGAGAAAGTGGTCTAGTTTCAACCTTCTGCATGTTGCTGTCCGACAAGTTCTCCCAGCACCATTTGTTAAAGAGACTGTCTTTTTTCCATTGGATATTCTTTCCTGCTTTGTCAAAGATGAGTTGGCCATACGTTCGTGGGTCTAGTTCTGGGGTTTCTATTCTATTCCATTGGTCTGTGTGCCTGTTTTTGTGCCAATACCATGCTGTCTTGATGATGGCAGCTTTGTAGTAGAGGCTAAAGTCTGGGATTGTGATGCCTCCCGCTTTGGTCTTCTTCTTCAAAATTACTTTGGCTATTCAGGGCCTTTTTTTTTTTTTTTTTTTTTTTT